>NW_012027256.1:350680-418315 GCF_000956235.1 Wasmannia auropunctata
TACTCGATCTAGCTGTAATTATAGTTATGTAGGTACTTTGTATATTGAAACTTTTTATTGTACATTTTGATATCAAAATACATTATTTAAATACATATAAACGTAAATACATAACACAAGTAGCAAGCTAATGTTATTTGTCATCATATTGACGGTATATACATAGTTTGCTACTTTGGACAAAAGAGGACCGCTGATTGTAATCAGCGGGGGTGGTGGAGGGCCTTTACAGGTTAATTCGTTTCAGCCTAATTAAAATCTGAAATTAAAGATATACAGTTGAAAAATTTTTAAGTATACTCAATCTTTGTAGTTTGTGAAATTATGTACTTTGTGTATTAAAATTTTTTATTGTACATTTTGATATCAAAATACATTACATAAAAATAAAATATAAATGTATATAAACATAAAAAGTACGTGCCACCCAGATAGCAAGCTAATGTTGTTTGTCATCAGTTTGCTACTTGGGAAAAGAGGACTGTTGATTAAAATCAGCAGGGGTGGAGGGCCTCTACTGCGGCTAATTCGTTTTAGCCCAATTAAATTTTATATAAACTTTCAAATTGAATATGTTTGGAAACTTTTTAAATATACTCAATCTAGCTGTAGTTATAGTTATGTACTTATATTGAAATTTTTTATTGTACATTTTGATATCAAAATATATTATATAAATACATATAAACGTAAAAATACATATCATCCAAGTAGCAAACTAACGTTATTTATCATCATATTTACAGCTTGCTACTTTGGACAAAAGAGAACCGCTGATTATCATCAGCGTGCGTGGTGGAGAGCCTTTACGGGCTAATTCGTTTTAGTCCAATTAAAATCTTATATAAAATCTAAAATTAAAAATATTCAGTTGGAAAATTTTTAAGTATACTCAATCTTTGTAGCTGTGGATTGTAGTTATACACTTTGTATATTGAAATTTTTTAATGTACATTTTGATATCAAAATATACTACATAAAAAATAAAATATAAATGTATATAAACATAAAAAAATACGTGCCATCCAGATAGAAAGCTAATGTTATTTGTTTGCTATTCATATTTACGGCATTAACTTGTTACCTGGGATAAAAGAGGACCGCTGATTATAATCAGCGGGGGTGGTGGAGGGCCTTTACGGGCTATTCGTTTTAGCCCAATTAAATCTTATATAAAGTCTGAGATTAAAAATATATACACACAACTAAAGCTACAGCACTAATTAAAAATTTTTATTTAGCAACGCAAATCTTTTAGTTAAATAAAATTTTTGTTTTCTTATAAATTCTATTATTTATTGTATAAAAATAGTATTTACTTGTTACAATTTTATTTATATACAATTAACATTTCGTTAATTGTATATAAATTTTAATACCATCTTAAAAATGAAGTTTTTTAAAGAGCATATTTATTTAAATTTTAATACGTATAATTTAGTACAGTTCATATAACTTACAATTAGATCTAATTCGCAACTTTTGTCAATCATAATACGTTAACTGTAAAATAAAATTAAAGCTTATTATAGCTCTAATTATTTGTCTCGCGCGCTCTTATAGAAAAACAGTAGATTGTTAACTTTCGCCGCGCGGCAGCTTTATCGTGTTCTGTTATGTGCAGGAGTAGAGATCGAAAAACCTATAAGGTTTTATTTTTAAGAAATTATAATATTTTTCGGGTAGAGAGTATAGAGAGTTCAAAAAGAAGTTTTTCATAGAAGTTTTTCATTTTTCATATTTAGTCGTATCATTTTCAGATAAAAAAAGAATTATTTTTTTAAATTTCTAGAAAAAGAATTCTTTTTGCATCTGAAAATTAATTCAGATTTGATGACTGAATTTTGAACTCTCTGTTGTCTGGAGAGACAAGAACAGACGGAGATTGATTGTCTTTATCTTCAATTTGTGGATGTATCACAGACTCGAACCATATCCATTTTCAACGTTCTCTTAGCTATGATTTTATCAACAGTATCATAAAATGGATGTAGCTGCGTTCCCATTTTAAAAATGGATGTACTGGCGATAGTGTGCGGAGAGCTGTAACATTACATATATGTAATAATAACGCTTCGGCGTTTAGTTGAGCGAATGCTTTCTAATATCCTTGTATTCTATGCTCTAGACTGTGACTGCTCGTTTTCAGTTTTTCACTATGACTCGAGGTTTTTGACAGATAGCACGTATTCTGGCGTACGATTGCGCACAGTTGTATATACATACAGTGATTTAGCTCTACGTGTGGTAAAAGATGTCCACGAAACAATGATTTAATCGTCAGTATCGAATATAAAAAAGTGAAGTTATCGTACATCACGATAAAGGTGAACGTTGCACGCGATCGATTTCACCGTTTTATCCATAAAGTAGGCTCCTGTAGGAATTGCGAGGACATGTCCGATTATTTCTCGGAGATGGGCTGGACGCCTCTGGGTGACGGAGAGGCGCCAAATCACTTGATTCAAATGGCACGGTTCCTGCGGGATTTCGGCGTGTGGGACTTGGTCGGGCAGGACACGGAACTTCCACCGCCAGCGTCGAAGGAAGCGGTGGCTAATTTACCAGAAATTAAAATTGAATCCAGCGAAAAACAGTGCCCGGTTTGCCTGAAGGAATTCGAGACAGGCAGCAAAGCAAAATTGATGCCCTGCCAGCATGTATTTCATCAAGAATGTATTGTACCATGGCTAGAAAAGGTAGGATTGATTGAGTGAACATATTGAAAAATTATATAAGACTGCATCGGCGTTATTAAAAATAATATATATCAATTATAATCAGAATTATTGGAATATGTGCAAGGGTTTGTTTCATTTATTATGCATTTTGATATATTATTATTTGCATTGATACTAATTGTAAAATTTGCATTTTCAGACAAACTCGTGTCCACTCTGTCGATACGAATTGCCAACAGACGATGAAGACTATGAAATGTATAGGAAAGAAAAGAAACGAGCAGTAGAGAGAGAGAAGGATTTGGAATCATTGCACAATTCTATGTTTACATAGTAAATAGGTGAATATTTAATTTTTGAAAAATTAAAATCTTTCTATTTATATTCTGTACATTAAGAAATATCACTATATTGAAAGTGTGCAGTTTACATTATTCATTATAGTTAATGTCTTAAATTACTGGTAGTAAAAATATAGTCAACTGATTGTGTAATCAATGTATGTATATCGATAAGGTTTATACTTATTTATTAAAGAAAATATCTTGTATTTAAAAACTATATGTAAAGAAACAAATTTATAGGGAGTGTATTTTGTACGTATTTTCTGAAACACGACATTGTGCCTCTCTGTTTCGTGATGCGAAAGGTGATTGAAATAAAGAGACGTGAATTATTAATAGGAAATAATGTTTATTATACAGTGTACATATTTATTAACTTCATTTATTTTTATTTCTGTTATAAATTTTATATTAATAATTGTATTATGTTTTTTTTGCCGAGCGACGAATGCCTT
Organism: Wasmannia auropunctata; assembly: GCF_000956235.1. Lineage (NCBI taxonomy): Eukaryota > Metazoa > Arthropoda > Insecta > Hymenoptera > Formicidae > Wasmannia > Wasmannia auropunctata. Next base: position 354,161 of record NW_012027256.1, read on the forward strand.
GATCAGTGTGCGCTTAGACTATAACAATCTCCGTAAAAAGTATAGAAACTTCTGATTTTTATTTTGTTCGTTTGGTTTATTCTTTTATTCCTCTTTCGCTCCCTCTCTCCGCTTTCTTCGTCTTCATTCACGCTATTTCACATTCTCTCTCTCCCTTTCTCTCCCTCTCTTTCGCTCTCTTTCTCTTCCTCTCACTCTCTCCCTCGCGCGCTCATTCTCTCGCTCTCTCACGCTTTCACTCTGTCTCTTTCTCACCGTAACACGATCACTATGAACCATATCACCAAAGAGAATTGCCAAAATATGTTGCGCTGAAAACGGCATAATCGTTCGGCATATACAAATAATAGTACTGTCGAAGTTAAAGTAATTGGCGGTTTTATTCATTATCCATTTTTTTCACTCTCTCTCTTTCTCTCTCGCTTTCGTATCGGTGACGACATTCCGAAAAAAAACGACGCACCGCCGCCGTCGCGCCCACGTGGATGCGACCCTTTCGTAATTTTTTCCTTCCCTTTCTCATTCCCCATCACCCCCTCCCCTCGCAATACTTCACCCTAGAGGGGGTTAGTATGTTATCAATTATTTATATATAATATGCGTAATAATATAAATAATGTCGTTAATATATCTATGATGATTACCGTTTCTTTAATGATAAACTATCTTGAATGATACATTTCTCTGCTAATGGCCATGTCCGTAATAGCTAGTTATGTAATTCTGTATGCGAGCTTCAAGTGGGATAAGGTACGTCGTACAGAACTTTCGGCTCGGCATTCACATAAGAGACAAATGAACGGTGAAATAAATCGTTTAAAAGTTACGTTTTCGAATACGGGAACACGTCCGTGGCGCGTAAAATGCAAACGTCGGGAGACCCACTTCCGTCTACACATGGATTTACAGATTCGACGCGACGTCGTCGTCGTCCCGGAATCCATTTTTTTCCATCGATTTAACGTAATATATCATCTCAACAGAAATATATATATTTATATATATAGGACAGATTTATATAGATCAATGATATTTAACGTTTTTTTTTCTTTTCTTTTATCTTAGACTTGATCCATTTCGTATCTCATGCTTTTTTTTGGACGAAATGCAGATATCCGCGACGTTCGCTAAAAAATATTAGTTCTTTAAATACGTCCCCGTGTTCTATCATGATATAGAAATGTACGACGTTAATTTTTTTTCTCGTGTCACTTACTGACTCCTCGTCGAACGCGTTTGGGTTTACTCCATTTTCTCGCTTGCATCAAATGTATGTATCTAGCTTCCTAACGTAAGTGTTAAGTGTAATTACTTTTATTTTTTTCTTTTATATAATGCATTAGCTTCTTTTTCTCGTTATAATAATAATCGTCATTCCATAATAATCATAATCAATAACCATAATAATAGCAATAATAATAATATTAACCATCATCATCGTCGCGATCATAAGTCCCGATGATGCTGTTAATTCGTCCATATCGATATATATATATTTATATATATTATATATATTATATTTTATATTACATGTTCCTTATGAAAATAATAATTCAAAATGGCATATCTTCCGTTCGCACCGCTATTCCCACATTCCTGCATCGCGCCCCTCGCGCCTCCGTTCCCTCGCTTAATCCTCTCGTACCTTATCTCTCGCCCTCGATAGAGTGACTTTATAAATAACTATTTATTCTACAGGCGTCGGCAGAATTTCTCGACGTTTCGTCGCGCGGTGAATAGTTCGTCGTTAATTTGCAACACACGTCGCTCTCCTAATACTTCGTAAAATGTCTACGCACGTCACATCGCGATTCTCGTCATTTTTTGACGACGAAAAATTCTGCCGTTGAAAGCTTCAGCGAATCTTCGGAGATTTCGGTCGAACACAAGTGTTCCTTTCGCTCTCTTTCTCCTTTTTCTTTCTTTCTCTCTCTTCGCTACAAAATTACAACTTCGTCCTCGCGGCATCCGATTGCCATCGACACTGCGATATTCGTCCCTCATGCAGCAATAAACGAACTTGTGCCGGAATGTCTGTCGATTCATTTTTCACGTACCGTCGTGTTGCCAATATCGTACTCTTTCGCGTTTACTTGCTCTCTCTTTCTCTCTCTCTCTAGGCTCGTTTCTCGTAGCATGTATTACAGATCGATGAGACTCTGAATTCTAAGGCCATAGATGAATTTCATGAAAAAAATGCAATAGACAGCAATAATCTAACGCTAATATGTTGCATTAGTGTAATCTCTGGTAGAGACGGTAGCAATATACAATTCGTCCGTATTGCGTAAAGCATGGTGGTACAATCCGATATAATAGCAATGTACAGTATCTGTGATAATAGCAACTGTCAATTTATAGCAGTGTCGACGACATTGCGTTTTTTTTTTAACAACGCTGGAGAAACGCATTTTCGATGCAACATCTCTCACTTTCTTCGAAACACTCGCAAGTAATTTTACATTCTCTCTCTTTCTCTCTCTCTCTCTCTCTCTCTCTCTCTCTCATTTCCTCTCTAAACGCACACATGCTATTGGTAATATTATTATCACGCGTGGTCTCATTGTTCTGCGCGTATCCCTAAGCTCAACACGCTGATATGCTAATAACGCTCTGTCGCATTTTGTGCAACTACCGTTTTATATCGATTACTTTTTTGATCTAGGTGACATCGTTTGTCTTCCCGTTTGTCTTACGCTCGCAACCGAATCAAATTTGTTGTAAGCTTCACGAATAAATTGTCGCCTTTTTACACGCATATTTTCATGAAGTTTTATCTCTCTTTTACGTCCGATCCAGTCGTCCGATTTTACAATTTACACATTACGAAATAATTATAATAATCGCCATTGGTCGGATATTAATATTTGCAATAATATTTGCGGTAATAGCGACAAGTAGTTATTGGTAATAGTGATAATAATAATAATAATACAATAATAATCAAACAATAATAATCTTAATAGCAATAAATCAACCATCTCGTCTATTTAATCGATCAACTCATAAATTTTGCACACTCGCTTATATAACGCATTATCGTGAAATACTGGTTCGCTCGTAATAAATAGCTATTATTGTAATGCGTTTCTTTGTTTCATTTGCTAACTAAAAGATTCTCCCTTTTTAAATATATCCCGTATTAAAATTTAAAAAAAAACTAATCTATCGTTGTATGTGTAAAAAACTTATAGAGCATCTTTATGCCTTGTCAAAACAATCGAATAATAAAATGATAATATATTTTGACTAGATCAATTAAGCTATTAATGCACATTCCCTGCATCGTTATTGACGTGAGTTATTTTTAAACAACAGGAATAAAAAATCCAACTTGGATTTCAATTCAATTTGGGAGCGTGCTCAGATGTGTTCTCGCTACTTTTTCCTCACCTTCTTTCTTTCACTTTTTTTTTTCTTTACGCGGCATTACGCGTTACGGTCCGATTTGTCATCTGATTTGAAGGTGCGAGCGTAGCGATCGTAAAATATTTCAATTTTTACGCCGTGGGGCACGTTCTCTCTCTTTCTCTTTCTCTCTCTTTCTCACTCTCTCTCTCTCTCTCTCTCTCTCTTTCTCTCTCTTTCATTTTGAGGGTCATACTTGCGAGGGCGAGATTCGACGTGAAGGGGAAAAGGGGCGATGCATCTCCACCACCAAGCGCCTGGCCTGCTCTGCGAACGTCTTATTATTTTCATACACTATCATAGTTAGTACTTCCGCTATATAGGACATTACGTGTGCACTGGCATGTACGTACGTACATCCTGTGCTATGTTGTAGTTTTCCTATGTACAGATATCTTCTTCCGACTTACTGCGGCGAGTATCGTGGCGCGTTTCTCAGGATCGCCGAAAGGCAATCTCTCCCTCGTTCTCCCGCGATCGATCTTCGATCACTGGCATGCGTACACATGCTTGTCGTGCTTCCGGCGATCCCGACCGCCCCGAGAGTCGCCCCGAATCTGATCGAGGAAAAACTCGCATTGTTATGTCGGGGTTTGATTATACTACGCAACGTTCTCGGGCCCCAAGCGCGAAAGCGCGAGACTCGGGGCCGCCGATTACAAAATTTTATTGTATGCCACGCCGAAATCAACAATAAAACTGATCTCATCCCTTACGACCTGTATAATATCTTTTCTCCCTCAAGGCTCAACGATACTTATCGTGTTGCGCCCAAGTATGCGTATATGTATATGTGTGCGTGTGTATGAGTTATTAAGTATATGTGTATTCTTATCAAGTTTATATTAAGTTTATGGTGTGTGTATTTGTGTGTGTACATGTATGTATATACTCATCTCTATGCTAATCGCGTACTTCTTCTTCTTCTTTATATATATACTCGACTCTCACCCGCGCCTCCTCCCGTCAACTCTCAATTTCACTTCCCTATATTCAATATGTAAAAATATACAGGTTAGATGTTATATAGTCGTAAGTACAGTTAAAAAATTCTACACTTTTTAGCCTCGAGTACGGGATGCAGTCGGATCGTCCTCAGAGTTAACTACGGCGGTCGAAAGCAAATCCAAATCCGAGAAACGCAAGTGAAACGCCATCGTAACGATCGTAATATCCGACATCTCGTCGATCGGACGTGCCGCGTGTGAGGAGGGTATGTATATGCAGCAAACAATAAAATTGCGGACGTCTTTTTTTTCTTTTATCAAGCACCGTACAAAAAAGGAGGGGACGTGCGTAATGGACCGTATTATATGAGTATCAATATATTATATGTCGCGCATCCGCGTCGTCTTCACGTTCCGTCTCGATAAAGCACCGACCGTCGTCATGCAAGACGCACTCCTTTCCACACCGACCGCCGCACAATATATTAGCAGTTCCTTTGCACTTTCGTAAGGATACCTAAACTATATATGTGTATATATATATTTTTTTTTATATAGCAATTATTTAAAGATTTGCTCGCGCGCGGACGTGCCTATATAACGTCCGATACGATCGACATTCTCTCGAATGGACTCAAAAAACGATGTGTCCTGACTAGAGATCACTAGAAATTCCGCGCGCCCTTCTCCCTATCCTCCTTCCCCCCCTCCCCATTCTGACTAGATCCGCAGACTTTTAAGTCGTAATTGCACTGTTTCCGAAATTCCTGCAAGCGAACGTTAAAGTCAGTCTCACGGTGCGCGCGACACGCGCGCACCATCGTGATTTCGTACGATTAGACTTATATGTCTCCTACATAACGAACGACAATTGCCGGATCGATCGTTGCCGATCGCTTGTTGAGTCTTGGCAGCGTGACTCGTTGACATCGTTAAACGGCTAACGCGTACAAGGAACTGTTATATATTTTACTCGCGCTGTCTGTTCATTTCGGAAATAGTTCATCCATCAACGTAGTCAAATATTAAAAGTGAAATTTTTAGACACTTAAAAAATGAAGTAAAATGATGGTAAACGCAAGAAGAAATTTAAATGCCAGAAGTAAAATTCGGTACTAAATTTGTTTATACCTAAGATAGACATCGAATGTACTTTGCTTGGTACGGCAAATGAGAATTATTTTAATGTATATTATATTTATAATCAGTTTATTTGTTATCGGGGTTTTTAAGATTTTTTGATCAAATGAATTGCACGTGGATAGACAAACCGTCCGCCGAAATGATCCCCGACGTTTGAGAAATACTACTCTCGCCTGCGCAATGCAGTCCGGGCCTGAAACAATTCTGTTAGCAATTCTTTAGTAACGGGCAACTCGCCACGGGCAACTGTCGTTGGTTCGCTTATTACGGAGTCATTTAACAAGTATAGTATTCGCAACAGTATATATAACATCTCAAGTAAACAGCAAAAGCGCATTGTTACGAGAAATGCGGGAAAGTATAAGCCAACGTAATAAATACGATCAGTATAAATATAATCGAGCAAATAAAATAATTACGAGAAACAATCACTGTACCAATGTACAGTGTTTTTTTTTCACTAAACGTTCAACTCGACTAGAGATATTCTTTGGGACTCGATAGAGTTAATCGCGCGATTTACCGTAGTAATGGTATACGGTTTTTTCCACGGACAGCTTTTTCGAGGATACAGATGCGTTTTATTAAAATTGTAGGATCACAGCGTTGCGGCATGCTTTAGCATTCGTGAGAATCGTTTTAACGACTGGAAAGTACGCGTATCATATGTGCGGGCGTTCAGATCACCGGGCACGCTCCGCCGACCAACGTCGCCCCGAAATCGCGATGTAGAATTAAAAGCGAGATTCTAAGGAGGAAACGCGTCTCTCGTCGATTTTCCGTCGGACATGCAAAACTTCGCACCTCCCTTCCGCGTAACTCCCGTCAGTCACGTTTACGTCAAAGTTATTGAAATTCGCGTTTTTTGGAATACGAAAGAGCGCATTCGCGGTCAATGCGAGTTTGAAAAGCGTGACTTTTGAAATAATTTTGTATTTTTATTTAACATAATATTAATTTCAATCTTACAAATTCATCCTCGTGCTAAAAATTAGTTCTCACAGTGTCGTCTCTCTTCATAAGAGATGACATTATGAAAACTAATTTTTAACTCGTCCTAGAATAAAATGAGTTTTATCAAGAAAGATTTGTTTTGTGATTTTTTTCTAAATTGTGATGCAATTGTTGTCTTCCTCGAAAAAGGAATATTAAATCGTTAATGACTTTGGCGATTCCTCCGCGGTTTGTATCAATAACGGAGTCAACTTAATATTTTTGACGAAGACAATAAACACTGTCAATTGGGAAACTTCGACTATAGGGTGTCATTTCGAAAGCGCGTCGTATTTTATTTTCGTCGGTCGTTTGCGCGTTATCACGCCGGCATCTCGTGCGGAAAGAGGCCACTTGTTAGCCAACTGTTGCATTCCGAGCAGGCGCCGAAGTGGTGCATTATAATTTCCCCCAATCCCGGCCTGGTTTTTGTTCTCTCAGTCTTTGTCCCTCGTGAGGAGAAAACAGAAATACCGATTGCGATTCTAATTGCGATCGAGTTGCACTCTTGCCGCCGCGGACAAATTACTTCGACGGAATTAAACAGCGAAATTAGAGGGGAATTCGATCAGCGAAATACGCGGTGACACGAACGAGTGGTTGTGTATCGTGCCGAGAGAGAAGAAAATATGAGAACGCTTGTTCGTCACGTTCAAAGAGCCACCGACCGACGTTGACGATGACATTATCCCGCTGTTCGCGGCACGACGCGACGTTTGCTCGGAACGGCGATTTTAATTTTGGAAGAATCGATGTTGGCACAATTATTCCTCACGCTAATCGAAACGAGACCTCGAACGAAAAGCGGAAAACTATACATGTCGCTCGTGCTAGCTAGCAAAAGCCCTTGTCAAACGTTCTCGCAAGTCATTGATGATGAATAGAAATTCGAGGCGTTCTTATATTCTCGCGTGCTACCTAAGTAAGTGTCATTGGCGTAACGGCCGGGAACGGATCGTTCCCGATAACAAAACGTTATCTTTATCGTAGTTAACTCAAGCGCGCTGGAGAAAAAAATGTGTTCGCTCTCCACGAAAAATTTCGGCTCTAGATTTTTTCGTCTCTGATACGCAACCCCTCGACAGTTGCTGAATTTTACGTATTATTTCTGACATGCGCATATCACATAGAAGCGGATGTCCAACGGACGTCCGCCTGCGGAAAAATCATCTATCGACAGTTTTCAGTGAAATCACAAAAAATATAATAAATATACGTTTTTATCCAGTCCTATAAAAAAAAAAATGAGAAAAAGAGATCTCTCGAAATCCAAACCTACGTTCATCGGACTTCCGGTCCCTGCCGCGCGCAAAGTCGCGTATACGGTAAAAGTGCGAACGCGGCGCGCAACGATTGCAATAATAATTGCAAAAAGATTTTAGAATCAGGGCAAGAGGAATACATCCGAATTGTGGGCTTTGCGTCGATTGACGGGAATTCTCGGGACACAGTCGACAGTTCGAGTGCGACGATTCGAGGCTTCGTCACTCGCGTTCCCCGTCCCTCCGTTTCCCCCTCTTATAGATCCGTAACTCGAGTGCCTTGTGTCGAGTGCTTTTTCATCTGTATGTGGCCGTTGGCAAGAACTCCCTTACGTATTCCCGTGTGCTCTCGATTTAAATTTAATTTTAGAGTCGACTTTCAATTATTATATTATATATTTTATATATATATATATTTATAGTATGTATATAATATATGGTAAATTATGTCTTGACCTTACGCGCTACGAGATTAAAGTTAAAAACTTGTCTTTTGGCGATTAATTATTTAAAATATGTTTTGTCTGTAAGAGTAACCTTTTAACATCATGCCCCCTCGCCTACTACTGTTATATATTCTGCGCCTCGATCTCATTTCAATATACACGCGTACGTCGCATACACGCACATCCACTTGCTCGCCTTTTCTGCAGTTCCGCGCTTTGTCATTCTGCCGATTTTTCACGCTTGCCTTTCGTCGAGTTCTTTTGGGTTAGCGTATTCGTTCATATCTCGAAAGTGTGCTATTTATATGTATATATTGTGTGTATATATACACACAAACTCGATATGTAATACATATATATTATATATTATATGTTATATATTATATATCGAGTATATAAGAGAATGATGCACTTTTAGCGCTACGACTTGCATGACCAGTGTGACGTGTGTAAAATCTACCCTCGTGACAGGTGATTATAGGTGCGATTAGTTCTAGTAAGTACGCGTTAGCGATAATCATATAACCATTATGTATATATCCTTTCCCTTATATGCTTAAGATGGCTCGCTATATAAAACTACGCTATATGCGAATCTCTTCAAACCGCTATTCAGCACTTTCGTAAGAGCTAACGTACCACAAGCCCTACTTGCGTTCTTAGTTATGAGTTTCTCCGTCTAACATGTGATTTCTTCTCTTCTCAGCATACGTTTCTGTACATCCTTTAACGTAAAGAACTATAACGGTATTTTTTTTTACGGTCGATTCGTGTCGCATGGCCTTAACGTCATTCACTACTCCGTAAAGCTCGCTCAGTCGATGTACGTTTCGGAAATATTTAGGACTAAATAAAAATATGAATTATTTCTCAGTAGAGCCGCGGAACATCGCTCTCTACTTCATCTATGATTGTTGAACTCTCTCGTTTTATATGCTGCTTATTAACGCTCGCGTTCTAAATATTTTCGTTAGAAATTAAGATAATATATTCCTAAGGTAATCTTGATCTGCTTCTTCGCACGTATCATCTTGAATCTTGTCGATTCTTTATCTTCCCGTGTTGCTCGCATTAGCGTTGAACATGAGAAGTGCCTTATCGTCGCCACGAATCGACGTTTTTTTATTACGCAATCTTTTGTTCTGATCCTCGCATACTAGAGCGTTTAGTAATAATCGCAAGATTGATGACGTTTCTGTAATTTTGGAACTTACTGGTTTTAACCAATCATACCTAAGAAGATCTATTTTATGTAGGAATATCGATAGAAGGCTACAAGATCCTAGAAGGCTTCGAGACCCTACAAAACAATATAACTCATGAATCTAGTCTTCTTTTTTCACGTGTCTCAATACATGATTGTATCAATTTTACTTTCTCATATTTATGGAAAGCAAAATGAATACGTTTTTATGAAAACGCGGGGCGATGTATACAAGCGTAGTAGAAGCATGCGTTCAGCCGAATAAAGAGAGAGTATGCATTTTATAAGAACGTGAAAAATCGAAGCCAGAAGAATAACTCCCAATCACCCGGCGAATGTGAGGAGTGCTTGGAGAAAGCACATTATCCGTACCGTCCCGCTTTTCTCAACGACAGCGAACGACATTAGTGTACAGATAAAGCCGTTAGATCCCAATTTGTCGTATAGAGACATACGCGCTCATTAAACAAACGTTGGGTGTCTCTCATTCGCTTCGCGAAAGGAAAAGACCTCTTTTGGAAATTGGAAACTTTGCGTTACAAAGTATTTCAGCGCACTAAGTTAAGCTCGTTACACGTAGAGAGTTTTTAGTGTTCTACAATATAAAGTTGCTTCTTCATCGTTAATAATTCGTCGTTCGCATCATAAACGCGGTGCAGAAAAGCCTCATCCGTTCTCCCGCACGCTCGTCATCTCGCGTGTCGTTGGTCCACGGCGGGCTCGCGCGTTTTCCATGAAGAGGGGGGGGAGGGGGAGTAAAAGCGAGAATGAGGAAGGAAACCGTGCCCTCGAGGAGAAAGTACACTTCGCTGCGTAATCCGGACTGCGTGTTTTCGCGTTACCCAAATAATTTTTCTCGCGTAGCATAACTACTAAACGCACTGTTCTTCGGAGGCGGGGGGAGGGGGGGGGGCAAGGGAGTGATAAGGAACGATTTGGTCCCGGGTAAGTCGATCGAAGTATAATGGCCGGGTAGAGAGGCACGGGATGATACCGCGTGAGATCACGCGGCGATCTCTCTCGCGAGGACGTGCGACAGAAGATTCGACGGCCACCTCTGACCGCGCGCGCGCGTAAAGACGTTTCGTCACGTCAAAAGAAAAAGATTTTTCGATCGTTCTCCTCAATGTAATGGCGCGTAAGCGTATCCTGAAAGAATTGACATCGGTCGCCCTTGAACATCGTGTGTCGAGCGGCGAGTTACAGCCTGCAGCGGTCGCGACGTTGCAGTCGTCGCGACCCGTTGCTCCTCGTCCCGATTACCGAACCGGGGATGGCGAGGAAGCGATCGCGACGTCGAAGCGAGACAGAGACGGGGGACAAGCGGATGGCGAGAAGAGAGAATTACGCGGGGAGGGACAGGGAAGGAAGAACGAGCGTGGTTATGCTCATTTACTCGAAGAAGATCGCGATCCTGCGTTCCCGATCGGTGGCCCGACGTCCCCGTGGCACCCCGCAACGAACACGCGTTTCGGGGGACAGCGAGGACGAACGGGGACCCCCGATTTCGGCGAACGCATCTCGCGAGGGACAAAAAAAGCCAAGGCTCCGTCAGGCGATACGCAACTAGGACGGCCCGCTAAAAACTCGGCTTCGTTTCCCAAACCGTGACGATGAAATTCGCTATACCGAATCCGCGACAAGTCTCTAACGCGTTTGCGTCTACGTACGACACACAGTTTCTTTTAGCTTACTCGTATATATTTTAAGAAGTAATACGATTAGCGGCCTTTATAATTAAATGTTTTCTTAGCCTCGCTCGCCATTCGTGTCTATGTTTTATTACGTGCACGACTCGTAGCATGGCTCTCCCTCGTGGATAGGCGTGCGTGTTTGCGATATCCCTGTGTATATGCGTGCGCGAATCTGCATGGTATGTATGTGTGTGTGCGTCTGTTGTGTGTATACGTGTTTCGGGTGCGTGTTCTGCGTGTATACATGAAGATGTGTTTATTTCCTCGTTAACTTCACCTTTTTTTTTACAAGTTACGCAAATAATTGCAAAAAACATACCCTGTTTCCTAGTATCACCGACACCACGGCTGCCGGATCGCATCGCGGCGCGTGTGACTTGATTCCAATTTACGTTCTACGTCTAATTGGGACTTGGTAACAACGCGGCGTACATAGCGGTGTCGTGAGGGTTGATAGGTTTTTTTGGCTGTTTCCTTCGTGTGCGGTGGCGGGTGCTGCTGGTGTGTCCGATGTTCGTTCCCTTCTCCCGAGAGCGAGAGCGTTCTCGTCTCTTCCTTTATATCGTATCTCCTCGCGCGCATACAATCGGCGTACGCCGTCATCGGCCGGAGGAAGCGAATACGTTTCGCGAATATATACGACTCTTCGCGCGCTGCTCTCTCGCCGCTTTCTTTCGGCGAGAGTTTCGCGATGAATTAGGAATTAGGAAGTAGTACGTAAAAGTTTCCGATCGCGTGCTCGTCACTTCGTACGCGGGGCGCGCTATCCGAGGTTCGCGGCGCGAGATCGACGGACGTTCGTGACTTAAGTTACGCGTCAATCCATCGAGTTTGCGATTCGCGAGTCGACGTTCGTAGCGGTCCTGAATTTAAGGGCCGAGACACGATGAGTAAGATATGAGCGGCGAGAAATGAACACGAGAGAAGACGATAAAAAAAAACATTTAATACAAAGCACAGATATTTGCTTTTGCGCGGCATACAGGCCAGAGTTTTGACACGGGAAAAATCTTCATTTCTTTTATGCTTCAATTATACTCGCTTCTTAATTAATTATTATTATTATTTTATTGTATATTATTATAAAATTATATTACAATCCTGCTGTTCATTCTTTGTCTTTTATACTTCATCGTGTCCCCGTCCTAAATCTGAGTTCACTCGATCGAGAAACCGCGGAAATCCGTTTGCATCTCAGGCAAGAGTATACGCCGCATACCCGGACTATTCGGAGTATCGATTTTCATTTGGCAACCGAACCGTGTAACCGACAATCTTCGCTTAGTTGATGCAAATGAATTTACGCGGTGGATTGGGCGCCACGAATTGACACGGGAATCGCGTACCCGATTTCTCGGACGCGCGGGTGCATTCTGACGTCTGGGATTTTGCATGCGCGAGCACGTCGCCTCTCAGAAACTCGGAACATCAATTTGCGAGCATCGAATTCATCTCAGCATTACAATCACGTCATGTAAAAATAAATTCAAAGCTGATCCTCACAGATTACGCTATTATCATATTATTATTTCTCCTTAGAGCTAAGAATATCCTTCATTTGTTTAGTTTAAGTCTCATTTACTTCATAGCGAGATGCGCACTACTTCGGTTGTAGCAAAAACTTTGTTTGGATAAAATAGTTGTATTTTTTTTTCTTGTTACAATAGCCGTTACCTTCGTATTTATATATTTATATATGTATATTATTTATATTTATATATGTATCTATATCGTTATGGTATCTATTAGAGTAGGTTGTGTTCCTTGATATTCGCTAATAGTACTGTTTAGACTTTAAAAAGCTTAGATTGTAGTGATATTATCAATTGGTGCTTGCATAGAAGCATCTCTCCAGTATACGTGTCCCTTGGCGTATGTGTATGCGTGCGTGTGTAATGTGTGCGTGTGTACGTGTGTCGTCTTTCGTATTCCTGTATGTATGCACGTGAGAGGAGATTCGCGCGATGCGCGCACGTGTGTGTGCCTACAAGTACTCATATTAGCGATCTGGCACCATCTTTTTTTTCTCAATTTCTATTTTCGGGCGTCCACTCTGCGTCGTGTCGGTTTGCGATTTTTTCCAAATGGATTTCGTCGAGCTTGTCGCTCAAAGGTAATCTCGTTCTTCACATTCTCTCTCTCTTGCTCTCAAATTTGCACACCCTACGACAGCGAGGAATACGTTCGAATAATTCCACGGAAGAGAATCGAACTATCCATGGCTCGCGCGAGATATTTGAAAGCGAAAAACATCCCGGATGGAACTGGATATCCTAGCCCGTATCGAAAATCGATGCGGAACAAAGAACATATCCCTCGGATCCTCGCTGCCGCGAGACGTGGCAAAGATTTTCCCTACGAATCCATCACCTGATTTCCACGTGTCTTTCTCTCTCTCTCTCTTTCTATCGTTCCAACGGCGACGGGACGATGTAATTGTAGAACGTACGCGAGATCCAACTGAAAGAAAACCGTGGCAAGTTCGCTGTTTGAGGATGAGCAATGCTCTACTCTCGTGTGATTACGATCTCGATGGTGGAGAATCACCCGGAGGGATGGAAACTCCGCAATTCAATCTACGCGATCGGACTCGACGACGTATCTATATCCGCGGACAAGGAGAATCGTAGACGAGCGTCTAATCCATTCCGATCCATTCATCTCGTAACCGTATTTCTCGCGCACGTACCCTCCCCCCCCTCCCTCCGTGTGTGCACGTGTATATCGCAGACAGAGCCCCGACGGATCATCCGTGAGAAGCGAAATGTCCGCTCGCGGAGGCGATAATCGCATCCCGCGAGCGTGCACAAGTTTGGCACGGACCGGCACGCAGGCTGATCGCGCTTTCTAATTATGTTTACACGCACGAAGGATTCGGTGGACGCCTCCATGCACATATGTGGCTTCCACGATGATTACTCCATTAATTTTGATTCGGAACAGCCAAAATCACGAGAAGAACAGAATGGTACCGCGCGACTGTTGAAGATATTTTATCGCATTCTATATCACGTTTTTTTCGAATCTAAATTGAAATTTCTGAGAGGTGCTATCTCGTGGCACAATTTTGTTACTGAAGCAAATTAAAAACGCTCTCAAATTCGAGGACGTATTATTGTGGTAATGACATCAGTCTACGAAAAATCAAGTATTTCGTGTAAAAAATTATCTTCCAGTTAAAGATACACTTTACTTATATTGAAATAAAATCGTTTATATTATTTTTTATTATATTTTGTATCGTTTCGTTTCTTTTCTTTCTTCTTGGAATGCTATCACAAAACTTTAAAGGAGAGAGATTTGTATATGAACGATTAACGAGACTATGATTGCTCATTTCCATATCGCATCCGTACACGAGTTGGAGTGTGCGGCGCGGCAAAGATTTATCTACGATCTTGCCGATAATATCACGATGAACTTTCGCGCGTCCTATAAATATCCGCGAGTCTCCTGTTGTTAAGTCAACTACGTCCGACGTCGTTAATAGCTTCCCCTTTTTTCATACATATATATATATATATATATATATATAAATATATAATATACATATATATGTATATATTATATATAAATTTAACCTTCTAAAAATGACAAGAATATATGCGTATGTTTACGTTACCGTAGTGTATTAGTTATGTATATGTACCATAAATAATCGTTATCATTATCATTCCTTCATCTTTGTCATTTTAACGTTATTTGGTTTATCATTATTTATATATGTATATTAATATTATATCGTCAATTCGTAACTAGCAAGTCCTCCTTCTCAAGCGCTTCCCTCTTCGTCGTATAATTAGCCTCGTACGTACACACATGTGCACGCACGATTACACACGCGCACGTGCGTGAGCCACGTACACTGGGTGTCCGTTAATTGCGCACGTGCGTGCCGCGCGCGTCACATGTATTCGGACGAACAACAAATTCGCGGAGCGGATTGTAAAACGAGAAGATTTTTGCTCGTCCAAAATCGTAGGTACGTATGTATCTATATATATATATATATATATATATGTGTACGTGTGTGTATGTATGTATAATATATAAACGTAAAGTAGCCGTGGCAGCGCGCCGGACCTAGCAATTTCTCGTCTCACTAAACTCTCGTGTCCTCTCCCCATTTCCCTTCCCCACGTGTGTCTCCGCGTAATAATTTATTAGACGTTGATTTAGCTAAAACTAGAATAATTTACTAAGTCTCTATAAGTTTCCTTTCGATCGCAATATATACGCATGTACACACGTCACGTAAATGTGTGTGTATGCGTACGCATATATATATATATTATATTATATATATGTATATATACTATGTATAAATATATATAATATTTAATATTTATCATATATATATAGATATATATTATTTATATATACATGTATATATATACATATATATATATATACATATATATATGATTTATATATTGTTGGTACTTTGGATGATTATTTCCGCTAGATCAGAGTTTTCCTCTCCGCTCCATCGCTCGCCTACCCTATTGCCTATCCTACGCGTATTTTATATATTCGGTCTGTTTCATCCCCTATTCCTCCCATCTTCCTCTCCTTCGCTCCTCCTTCCTTCTTCTATTCTTTGGCTTTCTTTCGCGAACTCGCTCGAAACTCTCTGCTCGTATCCAACCGGGCATCGCACGCGAAATGTTCAATGTTTTGTCTATTTCAGTCACAGGAATTCCGCATGAACACACATGATTGATCGACACGATTGGGCATACCGAACTTGCACCCGGCAGCGCGCGGTTCTCTTCTCTCGCAACAGATACGTTCAAATCTATCATTTTTAGAGTCCCGGCCAACGTCTAGGAGTATAAATCAATTAAATCATTGCACGATAATCAGACCCCTACTAAACTCAATTATTTTTTTACACTTAAAAAATAAACGTAAAAAATATTATTCCCTAATAGCTGTTTGTTTCCCTGTCTGTATCGCAGCCTAAAGAAAGCCGATAAGCGATTCTAGGATAAATATTGCATTTTACACAATGTTACTATTCTCTACATCATTTTCTTTGGTTTTCTTCGTTTCTCCCTACTCTTTTCCTACTTCAACAACAACAGAAAGTAGCGTCATCACTAATCAAAAACTTAAAGAGAACTACCATTGGCGACATCGTCATCGTCTGGACAATCACAGCCTGGTTGACATTTCTCGGGCGATGCTTGACCGATCAGGCAAGGTCGATCGTCGATCCAAATAAATCGGACCGAACCGCGGGATCGATGGCGGGACGGGCGGGGCAATCGCGCCCTCACACGCGATTCCTCTCTTTCTCACTCTCTCTTTCTCTCTCTCTTTCTCTCTTTCTCTCTCTCTCTTTCTCTCGATGTTCACGCAGGAACCACAACGGAGTAGATTATACTTTCGGCCGGAAACTCGCGTGTCACTTACTTAGCAATAATTACAATGATAATCACCATAACCATAAGTAGTAATAAGAGCTATTAGTCGCGGAGGACGAGCACCGTGCGAGCGCGCGCGAGTAGGGACAAGACTTCCCTCGCTTCCTCCTCGACGCGCAGCACGACGCGCGCAAACTCCTCTTCCACGCACACTCTCTTTCACTCTCTCACTTTCCTCTATCTGCAGTATATAAAATCTACAGCGCGTCGTACGTGTTTAAATCTTAAACGTTAAGGAGAACCCGATATCCGCGGTTGGGATGTCGGACCGGCGCTGAGCCCATGTTCGCCGCTTGATTCCTCGTTTTTCTCTTTTTTTTTTGTATTTTTTGTCTTTTTCTTTTTTTTCAAAGTTTTCAGACGCGTTTCGTCAGACGAGCACCCTGTATAGCATATGATTGACATTTGTCTTTTTGGGAGAGAGATATCGGACCTCGTCCGCGTTTCTTCGGGGGACGAGCCTGCGTTTTTTTTTATCCTACTTTCATCATTCGCGCAGGGATTATTTTATCCGTCCCGTCGTCGTCGTCGTCGTCGAGGGTGACGCGCGCGTGGGTCTTCGTCGCGACGACTGTTAATCGTTCGCTGCGTGCGGGTACAAAAGATTCTTCTCGTACTTGTACGGCGATCGTCGGGCCGTTCTGTCGTCGAGCCAACGGACACACGACGGATCCGGCCCTCGTTCAAGGGTCCTTGTCGAGGATCAATCAGATGTGCATGAGTACCGGATGTGTGTACGTGTTTCGGCAAGTTTCCCTCTGCCGTCTAGCATCTCTTCCGCGCTTTTCCGCTGGAATCGTCGGACTGGCGAACGAACACGACGAGACTCCTAAGGGGAGGCGTTTTTATCGACGGGATAATATTTCGCGATTAGCTATTGTCAGTTTGATGCTGGACGATCGTCGCGGCGCGATGTCGTGAACTCGCGCGCGTGTAACTGTGGCTGCGCGGTGCCGTCGTCCCGTGTGTGCACATCCGGACGACGATGATCGGTTTTTAATACTTCCGGTACTCCCGACGGATCCTCTCCGGATCCTCGGAAATGTTGATCGCGACAGGTTACGGCTGCACGCTCACATGTCCATTCGCGCCCTCGTTCTCAAGTTTCGAACGTAATCTCTCACCTGGCAGTAGGGGGGACCAGAGGCTAGACTCGCGGAGGACAGAAAGAAACATGCAGATTTTTATAGTGCGAGGGTGTGAACGAAAAAGGAGAGACAGGGAAAAGCCCGATGTTGCCTATCGACGGATATTCCGGGTTATCTCCGAACATCTGGGAAACGTCGTCTCAGCGTGCCTCGTCCTCTTCTCTCTTCGGTTTTCTTCTTCTTCTTCTTCTTCTTCTTCTTCTTCTTCTTCTTCTTCTTCGGACTGGGTTCAGCGCAGAACATCCTTCATCGCAATCGCTTCAGCCTCTTCGCCGCCGCCGCACGAACTTCAATGACGTTGAAGTCGTTGCTGTCCTACTGACCTCTAAATTTTTACCCTCTAATGAATTAACTAGCTAGTATACTAAGTTGTTACGGCGGAGAGCGTTGTAACGGTGATTCAACTCGTCACTCCTGATCGTCGAGCGTCCATCGAGTTCACGTTCTCGGACGACATCTGCAATTCAGAGCGACGATATTGTATAAATTTTAACGTTTGAATACATACACGGAGAATTTTTTTTTAATTTACTCTGCAAATCATGTTAATTGTAGGACAATATAGTATTTAGGCAAATTTTACTGTGCACTACAATAAATATTTTATAGTAAAATTTATTATTGTAGTACACAGTAAAATTTGCCTAAATACTATACTGTCCCACAATTAACACGATTTTCAGTAAATTAAAAAAAAATTCTCTCCGTGTAATAAAAAAAGTCTTTTCTTTCGCGAGAAGAGAAACTTACCCTGTAAGAGTTACGACATAGCGCGCGCCTCGTCCAGATTTTCTAGGCTAGGACGTGGGTTAGTATGGCCGGCTGGCGTCCTTGGGCCTCTTCAATTGGACTTTTAATCGTTTCATCCCTATTTGGAAGCCGTTCATCGCTTGGATCGCTGCTTGCGCGCTCGCTGGATTATCGAACGACACGAAACCTGAAAATATCGAACATTGAATCCTGCAGTGTGTAACAGATTTTCCTGTCCTTTATAAAAATCTTCTCTCGATATCACATGAAAACATAATCTTCATTTATTGACGTATATAATCGCAAAAAAAAGTGTTAAATGTTTGTATGACAAAGGCACTGGTTATTAATATAAATGCAATGCAATGAATACAACGAAATTGCAATTAAGTTTTATCATAATGACACTTATAATCACACAGAGAATATTTATATATGACAAATAAAAGCGTAGATTTAAAATTTTTAAACAGCTGCTATATTTTGAGAAGAGTACTGATTAATTGAGAATTAAACAGCATTCTAGGCGAATCAGATCTTCCGTGAAGAATAAAAAGTTTTTCGTCCGTGAGCTGGATATTAGCCAAGTTACACCGGAAAAGGGCAGGTATACGATAACGAAGACCCTCAGAGGGACCGTCTCCTCGAAAGATCATCACGACTCTCTCGATTTAAGCCAATTTTGATCATTAGCGATCCCATTTTAGTTTCGACATCACGGTGGTCTAAACCGCCCGACCGAGTCCCTTCGTCTTTTGCTCACCCACAGTTCTCCGCTCCACAAATTACTTTTATTTTAAGGCCAAAGGGCACCCCCTTGATTATTTCAAGCCCCTTTCAGTCCCGCGGAAAGAGTTTGTTGTGAAGACCGTGGTGAGCTACATCGGAGTTTTCGCGTCGCGGGATACGTTTTAAAAAGCACATGTAGGAGAAAATTTTATCCCGATCGCGGTGGTTATAATTATACAACGCGAATCCTCGGCGGAAAGCTGCTGCGTCAAAGAGTCCTTTCGTTAAATTGATCGCGGCGAGGAAAATGCCTTCAAAGGGATACAAACTTCCGCATATTTTTTCCCGGCTGCGGGCATAATTATGACGCGTCGTTGAGAGCCTGCTTTCCCTCTTTTTTTCGGAGGGACGGGAATGATGAGTGTCTGAAACAGGAGACAAAATACACGGGGCGCAAATGTATGAATCGCGCCGCGGACGAATGCGAAGATAGATATCAAGGACCGAACGAACGAACGCGAATAGAATCGTCCAATTATCCTGTATCCTCATACTCTCGGATACGATTAATCAAAGGAACGCCAGCGGCTTTTTATCCGCATTCTCTGTTTCGGTCCTCTCTGCGTAGTCCCTAAAAAAAAAAGAACTGCGCGCAGTTTGATTCCGGTTCCATTGAAACGGCATTCATATTCAGTCCGCCCTGTCCGTCCTAGTACAGACGAGACGAATTAAATTTCCATGATTAATCCACCACTCTGATTGGAAACATGTAGAGTCATTTAGAGCACTGTGACTGATCGAAAGTCATAATAATAATCACGGATGTACCCATGTACGTCGCGATTTTATTTTTCCGTTCGATTCAAAGTGAAAAAAATATTGAAATGTTTTTGTGAGACTGATATGTATACACAGGTCTTTCAATATTATTTTGCCCCACAGCTCTCATCGTAAATAAAATCGTAGAATTGTGCAATATAAAAACAGATATTAAAATAGGTACGTTCTTATATCCGCTTTCACACTGTTCTTTGACGAAATGTCGACGTCCCTCGTTCCTACCTTGCGCAGCGGTTCTAGGATCGAGCATATTTCAGGTGGGCGCGTCTTTCGTTGCTGTTAGTCGCCCTGAAATTTGCCCGCAGTTACCGTCCGCACTTACCAAAGCATTTACTCTGGTTGGTCGCCCGGTCGATGAAGACTTTGGAGGAGATGACGTTGCCAAACGGGAGGAACATCTGCATGAGCTCGCCGTCACCGAACTCCTGGGGCAGGTGGTAGATGAACAGGTTGCAGCCCTCGGGTCCTGAGATAGAGCATCCTACCATATAAATCAGAGCACATCTAAACATCTAAACTTGAAGTATAATACTCAAGTTAGAATGTTAGTTCTGGATGAGCTTTGTTCTTCGCAAATACAAATGATTCTCCACGTGATACGAGAGCTTCAAGACCCGTCAGCGAGGTCGCCAAGCCGGGTGCTGCTTTTCTTTCCGATTACTTTCTTTTTCTCGTCTGGAGTCGTCTTTTTTTTTGCTTTTCTCTGATGAATGAAGATGAATCTGCGACCGACTCTCGACGACAATACCGATTTTCTCTCGTTCGCCCGAGTGCGAGATGATGATGACATACAACATGATTTTGTCTTCCACGAGTGATGCGAAATGACGTGAGCATGAATTAAGCGAGAAGTTAAGTAGAGTGGATGACAGAAAAAATGACATGAAAATGACCGAATGAATTGACAAAACGATTAGAAAAAGTCATGAGCATTGTTTCACTCGTGACTATTGACAGAAATCTCCCGGTTCAAAATAACGTTGAGTATTTATACTTTCAAATATACACACACAACACTGGGATTTACAACACAATGACGGAGATGAGGTGATGGATGCTGAAATGAGTGAATGGGTATGGAGACGTGGTGACGATAATGGTGATGACACTGATTACTGATGGTGCGATACTCCCGTATTTCTCGCCAGACACGATAATCCGTCGGTTTACGTTTTATTTTCTTTTATTCATAATAATTTTTATTTATTCTAAATGACACTGCAAGTTTGCCGTCACCCTGCGCGGAAATATCTATTACACATCTCTTCTTGTCCATATTATATTACGCTGATTATATTATAAATGAGATTAATGCGGTGCAAATGTTAATGATATATGAACGTAATATAATTATTGTGAAAGATTATGTGTCACGATCCAGGGAGGATTCTAAAATTACATTCGTAATTTCACATTCAGTACTTCCATATCTCGTTCGCGATAATTTGATTCTCGCACAATTGATTAACCTACCCTACGATCGCTTAAGTAGGTCTCTTTTTCGACTTCCGGTGTTAAAATGCCAAAGACATCGGGAGTTTAATTTAGGCCGGGTGAAGAAAATCCCGAGGGTAAAGGCGAAGAGAGAGCGAGAGAAGAGGAAAGACTACCCGAACAACGGCAGTCCAAATAAGGATTTAGCTAATTTCACTGAACTTTATAACTCCGACGTCAATTAGCGGCGATTATGACCGTGGAAACTTCTGCTCTCTTGGCCAGAGCTTCTCTCCCGGACTAACGGACGCATTTAAGTAATGAGATGGCTGCCACTCAACTTTTAGGGTGCTACTCATCGCGCGACCTGTTCGCCTCTACCCGAAAGACCTTTTGCGGAAAGATTCCTCCCGGGAACCCGGTCGGAATATGCTAGTCGAATCATCGCAGAGCATAATTATCCATTTTCAACTCGATTACGACTTCCGGTATGTCGCTGCCTAACGATAACACTGCATGACTCGTTGAACATATTTGTCGGTCGATAAGATTATCATCGCAGATTCCGGCAAAGTTTAAGAATTAATGCGGCACAGACAAAATTTTACGGCGGTTTTACGAGGATATTTTCGTCCGATTCGGGGAGCGGGCGGCGATTTTCGTCGATTGTCCGAGAGTAAAACTTTAATTGCAGTTGTCGAAAATAGCGCGTCGCGATCGGCATTTGCAAAAGTTCGTTTCAAGTCGCAAAACTTGATTCTGAGATAAAACTTTTCTATCCGCGAGCATTACTCTACATGCTTTTCTGACAGATGTGTAACGCGTACCATCGAAATCTGTATAAAGTTCGCGGAATCAGAAAAGCTTCCTTCGTAGCGGTCAATTTAATAAAAGCTAGGGCGATACTTTCCCGGCCGAAATCGCCGATTTAATACAAACTTTTCCCGACAATTATAAATTAATGTTGTTGGGTACTTAGCGCCGCGAGAAATCACAAACCTGTCCTGCGGTTTACGCAAAGAGTGACAAACTCTCCCTCTCTTACGCGAAAACGACTTGGTCTCGGTAATAACTCGATCGCGGCTGTCACGCGAAACCCAAATTAGCACGAGTGTCGACGGGTTTCCGGTTCCGAGCTAGGGAGAGCAACGGAGGGGAATTGCGGTGGACGACGAAATCACGAAGAACGAGCCATAAATTAAAGCCCGTCGTCGTGCCGCGCGCGCGCACGATCGTTGATCCTGAAATTGGTTTTCGCCTCTCTAATTGGCACACACGCGGTACGTGCACGCGAATTTAATGAGAACGACTACCTTGTCTACTTCTATGTCTACTTCCGTCAAAAAGTAATAGCGGTAAATACGCCACGTGAAACATCAATACTAAAATTTCGCGATTTTCTATCCTATTCTTTTTACTTAATCAAACATCCGCCAAATTTGACAACGTATATATAATTTTAATTTAACTAAAATATTCTACAACTTTGCATATATTTTTTCGAAAACATATACGCGAGATTTATATGCAGAAAAAATATTTTTTTAGCGATCTAAATATTACTTTTATTTGACGTTACATGAATTTGAGTTTTTTTATGCAAAGTCGAATTATCACGCTTATGTGAATTGCAGCGATATATATTTATTTTCGCGAGTGACGGTGTTGCCGATCGCGAAACGGATTCGTGTCGATTTTCTGGTATACAGATAGCAAAAAAATCTCGCAATGCACGTATTATACCCCGTCTTGTAGCGAAGCAACAACCAACACTTGGTCGACAGCGCAACACCGAGAACAGCCACTGACATCGAGTGCAACGGCGAAACACCGAATTAACGACGAACATCCGAGATACGTTGACGTAAAGAAAAAAAAAGAGATAAAGGAAGGTATAGAGGAGAGCTATCCGCAACAACGTTAAAAAATATTATGACACAGTCATGGTCAGAGAGAGAGAAAGAGAGAGAGAGAGAGAGAAGAAATGTATAATACGAACACCGAAAAAACATCGTGTAAGACGTAGAACACCCAGAACAACGATCAAGGAGCTTATAAAGTAACACGGAGCAAGGGTAAACTCGCGTAAGCGACAGTCAATAATAGATCGATACCACTGTCATGCAATGATGACAATAACGTCGATTCCCCTTCAGCTCCCCTGGGTTCCGTCCGATATTGCGGCACGCCTAACGACTTTGACATCTAACATAAGTTTCTCCAAAAGATAAAGTGTCTGCACACACACGTTTCTCTTTATTTTTACAAAACTTGTATCCAACAAACAAAAGTTTCCAGGAAGTCGGCAATATGATAAACGTTGCTCTCTCTTCGATTTTTTTTGAGGAAAAAAATAAATAAACTTCGGGAAGTATTTGTGCTCTTGGCAATGTATTTTACGCTTATACACAAAGAAAAATGAGAACAGATATGAGATATTTGTCATTTCAACTATGTGATGGACTGTTCGAATTTCATGTAAAAGTGAACGGTAATGTGAAATGCACACGACTGTACGACACAATATAATCCTTTGACGGTACAAGAAACAATATAAGAAAATTTGATATTTTAAACTGACAGGAAACGAGTCGCTTACGATTAGGTGATTTCATCTCGTGAAATTTATATCCGTTCGGAAAATAAAGTTGCTATTAATTTTCTTTATCCAAGGGAAGAGATGACAGAAATGCGTCGATAGAGATACGCGAGGATACTCATCACGTACGGGAAGTAAATTCGATTAGAGATTTCTCTTACTCTTCTCGTGTGTACACATACCGCTTACGATTTAATCGCGACGCATGGGAAAAACGTATATCGTCAGAACGCATCGACGAGACGAAAAGATCAGGCAGAATGAAAATGGGAACGGGTGAGAGACGACGAGAACGGAGGGGTGGGAGAGGGGGAGGGGGAGGGAGAGGGGACATGGCGGTCGGAGCAGAGGGTTGAGGCCGGATAAAACGGAGGCGGAGTAGCGCTGTCGCGGTAAACTTTCCATTATCCTGCGATGTAACAACGGATCGCCGGCGGGCGTAGCGGCAAAGTAATTAAAACTTTCGTTTTATTTGCATTATCTCATTGCGAGGCGTCGTATATTCTAATAATGGCGAGTTGTTAATTGCAATTAGGCGCTGGCTCGCTCAACCCTCCTTCTAACCCCGGACTTGCCTGCTCGACTTTTTCCCTGCCTCTCGGCTCCCCTACACGGTATATCTTTCCGCAAAAGATGGCTTAGTAAATGACTAGTCCGCAACCGATATACTTGATTTGAGGCGAGACGCCGCCGTCCCTTTGACCGATTCGCGGATTTCTTTTATTCGGACTGGTGCGGGTTTTTAATTAATCGCACTTTAATCGCAACTTCGTGTGGCTATGGAAATTGAAATTAATGGAACTATCGAATAGAAACGTTCGTCTTTGAAGCAACGATCTTCTTTCGATGAAAAGGAAGCCTGCCAAATACTTGCGAGATTCGAAATGATAGAAGTACAGAATAGCAAATTAGAGAAGTAGAGATTTTCGACGATTTTCGGAGATTTTTATTTTTGAATAATCGAGCGTTACTGTGAGCTAAATTAAAAATGACGCCAGAAGCTAAACGAAACGCAAAACATCTAGAGCGATCTGCTCAGGTACCTCGCGCTCGTCTGCGATCTTTCTCGCATAATCGAGCCTCGCGACGCGACGTCGCTTCATTTTGTGCGAGATGTGCAATTACCGCGGGTACGGTCTGCTGTGTGCAGCGGCGTGGCGGCGGCAGCGTCGGGAGAAGTCGAAACTCCGTTCTTTGCACCTCGTTGGGCGCCGACGATGGATAATTCGTGTCTGGACGTGTGTACGGGACGTGGGTCTACAATCTCAGGTCTACAGACGTTCGTGTTTACAGTCAACAGTTAGACGTTGATGAGCGTGTTGTACTTACCTTCCCTCTGCGTGGGTGCCACCGCGGTCATCGGCTGAGGAATAGCCTGAGGAAACTGGCCGTAGACGGCGGGGTAAGCTGCGACAATAACAAATAACAAGTACATCATGAACTTGTCCACATCTAGATCTGTGCGTGCCACACTGCCTATCCGTTCCCCCTCATAAACCCGCTCTCTCTCTTTTCTTTTTTTTTTTTTCGTCCTTTTCCCCAGTCCGTATATCTGCGATCCGCTGTCGGCCGTCGACGGTAAGGGCCAGCGACAGCGCGAGACCGGCGGCGGCGGCGACGACCGCCGATGAACGAATATAGGCGTCGTAATTCAATGCAGCGATAGCGCATACATAATGGACGATGACAGTAATAAAAGCCGAACAGTCCAATAAACGTCAACAGATTCAACAGAAATTGCGTTGCCCATCGCTAGACAGATTACAACGGTGTAATTTATGACCGGCGCGCGCTTTAGAAGCGTCGGGGACACGTAAAATCGGACGCGCGACCATTTATTTCTTGCGATTTGCCGAAGATTCGTCGCGGAAAAGGGGGAGGGGCGAGGGGGAGCGGGGGAAAGGTCAAAGCATCAACATTAAGGGGATATTAAACGTAAAGAACGCGGGGACACATTTCTGCTTCATTCTGCGGGGCATGAGGAGCAATTCGAATTACGCGAGCTATTCCGGTCTCGATATTAATGACAGATTCTGCGATCGCTTCGGAATGGCAAGCCTCTCGAGAATCGAACCCTTTGAACTTTAATATATTTTTGATAACAATCAATTTAGTTCAACTAAATTTTATTATTTATTCGAAAATGTGTGTTGCTTCTATTGGCCCGATTGTCGAGGGAAGTGTTCGAAGTTTGAGAAATACCGCTCTCTCCAGTCTCAGTCAAATTTTCTCCGCGAAACTGTTATTTCTGGAAGATCCCGCATAATCTCATCGTTAACGCGAAATATGGAAATCGCGCCTCCCACCGAGTGGCCCCTGTTTGCCCCTGGTCGGTGTAAAAGCGAGCGAGAGGCGACTCGCTGATACGAAAGCTCGCGTACCGGGCGATTTCGCGCGGCATTCATCACGGGGCGTTTCTGCCGACAAGGGTATTCGTCTCTCAACGTTCTCACCGTACCCGCGCGATACTTTCAACACGATACTTTTGTACCGCGAAACCGGGAGCCCGGCGAAAATGCAACGTTGCATCCATCGTGCGTCATTAGCCGACACCGGATATCCCTTCAAAGGACGATTCTTAAAACGACCGTGCCTCATTAAAACGGGATACCGCCTTCTTAGCGCAATGATGCAGCGAAAGTCGTCTTTGCACAACTATATACGGAATATCCCGTTGCAATTTGCGAAATTAAATATTTAAAGCAATCGAGAAAAGGACGTTCTCTCCGTGAGACAAACAACGTTAAAACGGAAGATTTCGTAGTGAGAGAGAGGACATACGATTCGCACGGAATAAGGTTCTGAAATTGGAGAGACATTATCGTAATAGCGTTTGCTTAATATCACGTTACAACGAATCGACAGTGAGATCTCATTATAACGAGCTTTTTGTTACGACGAAATTCTATAACATCTCGTATCAATGTTGACGCGTCAATACATTAACGATTCGCGATTTGAGTGTAATGAAATTCTAAGATAACAAAATTTTATTTAAAAATTTAATAAAACTTCGCCCGTAATGTGATATTTTGCGAAATTGAAGAGGGAAAAAAAATCGGCCGGTAGAATGAATAGGTATCGATATCACTTCTGATATAATCAACGAGACTCGAAATGCAAAATATTTCACATTAAAACAGAAATGCCCCGTTATATTTTAATTCGCGAATGCGAATCTCTGTATGTGCGTTTTCGATGACAATTGGTTAGTCTGTAAATTTGGATCTCTCGCGCTATAAACGCGCGCGAGCCGCGCGGGCATTATATGTATATCCCCTGTGCCCGCGCTACACACGCGACGAGACAGAAAGCAAGTACGTTGTTATTAATTATAGCTTGATAAATATTTAAAATGCTCGTGATTGATACCTGTTTGTGACGGATAGGCGGAGCGTGCGCGTGCGAGTTACCGCGCTCTCAGATCGGCAGAGGCGAATTTTCGCCCCGGAATTAATTATTTCCGTGCAAACATCGCTTTAATATATTCCGATTGACGTTACCCGAGGCCCCCTCCGCCCCTCTCTCCCCCCGCCCCCTGTCGGTGCGCGATGGATCAACGTTTGGCGTATGAAATAAATACGCCATCATACGTCGGGGCCGCGCGTCACGCTCAGATAGAGGTACCCGCCGTTATTCCGGGATTGCTTTTTTTCCACTCGCTGATCTCGATGGCGTATGTGTACACTGGCCGAAAATACATAGAAAAAAATATACCGCTTTTGAGTCCTCGGTAAATACGAGAACCGCTCGCGTATACCGCCGCGTGGCCGTGCGTTTGTTATGACTCGAATTTGTTGAGTTTTCGCCGGATACGGTGGAGGCGCATTGAGAGACACACGAAGGCGGAATTGATGTCGGTGACACGGGAACGAGCGGAACGAGTGACATCCTCTTCCCCTCTCTTCTTTCCTCTCGTTTGCTCTCTCGGTTGTCGTCCCTTCGCGTCGTCGATAAGCGGACAACGGTATCCGATCGAGTGGCGTAAACGCGGAATTTGTTAAACGTTACCCCCCTCCCGTCCCACCCCTGTCCCGCCCTCCCGTTACCGAGAGTGATTGGAATGTAATAGAAGTATAGGTCCATCGAGACGCTGATTATCCGTGAAACGAGATCATCCATTTTGCCGGGCTTTATTGGATCATAATTTGCGCCGATGCGCTGCACTTTGATGCTGCAACGTCGACGGTCGATGGCGAATAATTCGCCGTTGGCGTTGATGTGTATAGGGGGACGAGGGGGGAGGGGGAGTCACATGCAACGGGAGGAAACGTGTAAACGTGTAAAACTACAATATAATATGTACACGAAGTACATTTAAAAGGACATCGAAGTACATCGTAGCGCCACAGCAGAAGCATTATAGAACGAAACGTTGACGCGTACACGATCATGTATGACGTGTACATGTACACGGATGTGTGTATACGCATGCGGCCCATAGTTGCATGCAAACAACCAGCAACGCGATCAGCGAAATCGAATTTTTTCGCTAGATAAGTGCTCCGACGGCGCCCGGATAAAAGCACGCGTAAACGTTGGACGGTCCCCTGATGCATTTTTCCCTTTACATACCCAGACACGATCTCACGACACCCATCTCACACGGCCGTCGCACGCGCGCGATTTCTCGACCCGCTCGTCGAGATCGCGATAGGCAACATCCGGGCGAGATGAAGCGCAAAGTGTTATCTAGCGCGCTCTAAAACCGAACGTCGCGATAATGCCAAACGATAATAACTACGCTGAAATACACGTTCGTGAATTAATTTTCAATTTACGGAGAAAGAATTTTCACGATCTGCGATCGTTACTAATCCCGTTTGTATAGCAATTAATAATCGATCGATATTTAAATCATGATAAATTCAATTTACAATCGTCGTTTACGTGAAATTATTTATTCAGAACGAATTTTACGGAGACGAACGCGATGGACAAACTGTATTCGTCTCGCGTTGCATCTACTTTCACGTCGATAATACCCGTAAGTCTGCCCGGGTGGAGCTGGACGGTCGAAAACGCGGCTACAGTCATTGCACGGAAGACACGGACAGGGTAGACAGCACCTTGACAAGCCGTAGAGATAAAAATTGAAGCTTGGGGGGAAAAACACTTACCGGCCACTCCAGCATAAGCCTGCATTCCAGGATACGCGGCGGCATGCTGAAGTGCCGCCTCCCCGTTGGCCAACCCCTGCGCTGGAATGGACAGATGGAGGGCATCTACACTTCAGTAAGCTCAGCTCTTATCGGGGAGAGGGGCCTAGCCTAGAGGCCCCTGTCGCAATACCCAGTAGGCCAATCGATACCGCTCGATATCTCCCGCCGACTATAATGCTCGACTAGTAATGACTATCTACCCGAATGGCGACAAAGGACGGAGATTAATGAAGGATTGACTATAAGAATGATTATACGTCGCCATATCGCGAAATTCATTGCTCTTGCGATACGCAAAATCCCGATTTAAATCACGCTTTAAAGATTTATCAACGTTGTACGATTTAGTTCGATCGATATTCAAACGATTATATCTATATCATTAATTTTTTGACGCATTTTGTCAGACGTATAAAGGTCGAGGTTTAATCTCGTAAGGCTTCGAAAATAAAATGTAAATGTGTCTAATCGTAAAATGTACGTAAAGAGAAACTATCTCAAACTTTTACTCATTGACACTCATACTCATTTTACTTGTTACACGTTTAACCGTTCATTGCCAGAGTTGAGTCATTCTTGCGTAAAACGTGAACGTAAATCTCACGCTTTAGCAAGGACCAGCGAAGCCCCGACACTGGGTGGTCTAGGTCTTCCGCGTATGGACCCCGTGTGTCGCCGTTAATTTCAGCTCTCCCTCGCAAATAAACGCCAACAAATGTAACCGGCGCTCTCCTCGCGCCGAGAAGTAGACGTGAAAAGTGTGCCGCGCGAGTACCGCCCGACGTACTTGGCATGGTACTTGGCCTGCGCGAAGTTATTTACATCCCCGTGGAATAATAAAGTCCGCCACCGATTGGCCGGGTATTGCGCAGGGGCGGCGCGCTGCGCCTGAGTTGATACTCACGTCCCGCATAAGTCTGCGGTATTCCGTTGGTGTAGACACCTGGATCCGAGCCTGCCGGCTGGCCGTTCGGCGTTTGAGCGGCCATGTTAAAATTGGGCATCGTCGGCGACGGTAACGACGGTAGTGCTCCGTTAACCGGTTGCCCTGTGCCGGTACCTACGAGCAAACCTGATCAGTACACACCGGTTACCCTCTTGCACTTTCAACACCAACCACGATTGTCCTTTACGCGCGACGCATCTGATTGGAATGCAATCTCCGATTTTCATCCCTATTCTCTTTTTTTTTCACTTTCCCATTGTGATAGATATCGAGAAAGAGCCGTTAACGATCCATATGCCTCGCGCGACATTTGAAGGATCGAATCACGAAACGTTCGTTTACATCGATTTTGTAAATCAGAATCTTACGCTGAGGTAACATCACAAAGCTATCGAATTCGATGCAAAGAGCTACACGCTTAATTTTTCTCTCACTTTGTCGCGTGACGCGCGACGCAATACCATTGCAACTGTATACATATAACGTATGCTTGTTCTTGAATTACGATTTTAGTTCGCGCGTAAAAAGGTCGTGTTTATCGATAATAGTTTGCCTCCTGTCTGTGTCAACGATGGGATTCGGATCAGCGATCAAAGCCTTGCGTTGCGCTAATAACGCATTGATCGCGCCGTTGACCAACGTTTGGTGTCACGTCAATATGACTCGACGTAGGTTAATGAGACATAATTATGTTTGGGCAACATCTGTTATTTCTATCGAGTAAGCACGTGACTGCCGGGAAATAGCGCAGTCAAGGGCACACGACAACGGGCAATATATGTAACGGCGCGTTTACGATTTAATCGGGCGTTTTTGAAATTATAAGGTTCATGGTTCTCAATGATTTCCCGTACGACGCGAGGCGAATTCGAAGGTCCTTTAAAGAGAACGTTGCGATTGACCGCCGGATGAAGTTAAGCAAGTGACGGCACCTTAATACTTTACACGGAAAGAACGATTTTGTTGAAAGATCTAAAAATTTTGCTAAAAACAGATCTGAAAATAATTTTTTGTTGAATCATCAAAATTTGTTGGAATGTTAAAACTGCGATAAGTATTGCTATAAAACGTTTTGATATTCTAGCAGTCATTTTGACATTCGCACAAAATTATTTTCAGATCTGAATTCAAAAATGGGCCTCATTATAGTTTTGATGTTGCGGTCATTTATATTTATACTTTTATTTTTAATATTAAAAATTTATACATTTATTTTTAACATTAAAAGACTAATCACTGTCATCCAGCGACTTATCAACTTCTCTGAATACAGTTTTAATTTATAATCTTATAAACTTATGTATTATTTTAATTTAAATTTAAATTGTAAACTTACAATTTTTAAGAAATTATCAAAATTCTTCGCGAAATAGTAAATTATTTTTGAGTGGAATAATAAATTATAATTTTGTTCTGCTAACTTATAAGACGTGGGGTAAAGATTGGGGACGGAGAAGAATCTCGATGCCTCGATAACGCTCGGATTACGTCGCATGCGCGCGCTCACGTCGTGCGCTCGTAGTCGGTTACGTGCATCGGATATGACGATACGTCGTAAACTTAAATTCCCGTGACTGCGCGATATACGCTCCCGGCATTGTCGATTCGGTTAGACAGGTCAAGCGGTTTCTATACAAGGTGAGACCTACAGCGAGAGTATAACCGACGACGCCGATGCTGCAAAATACATCGCGCGCGCGATGGCGCACCGAGGCTACTTCATTAAACTTCGCGTGATATGAATTTCATAAAACTACAACGAAGGTAGATCCCCATTTCCCAGAGCAATCCCTGAACCTTCGGTTCAGGGTTTACCGAAGGATTTTACTTTTAACTGAAGTAATTTTATTTTGAGTTTCGTATTATTGAAGGATTGAACTTCTATTCCATACTGCGATTTGAAATGCGTGCGATTATCGGTAGGATTACAGGTATACATGGAACGATTTCCGCGCGAGCACGCAGAGATCTACCTGCCAATGCCACCCCGTATATACACGCAGTTTGCGGTTACGCCGTCGTTTCGTCGAAAATAAAAGCTCGCTGCTACAGTAATCTTACGGTTGCGCGGAATAAAGCGGCGGACGGACGCGGCGCGCGCGGGCGCGGCGGCCTGGCGGAGCCAAGGGGTTCGGCGCGGAGAAATAAAATATTATTTCCCTATCAAACGGTATTACCTTCCGCTCGACGAGACTCGACGTATAACGGAGCCGATTTCCGCGCTTACTTTACCTCTCTATAGCATTCCGCGACCTCTCCGCGCCGCGCCGTTTCTTGCATCGCCACGCCGAGTGAGAAGGAAAACCGGGAAAGGGAGGGTGTGAACAAAGGAGGGCGAGGAAGAGGCGTTTCTTCGGCTTCCTTCCTCTCGCGCAACGAGCTTTCGATAAAGTTTCGCGGTACCGGCAATATCTCTCGCTTGAGTCACGTTCGATGAAAATGTTGTATTGATTTACGAGTCCGGATATAAGGCAACCGACTTGCACGCCTCGTCCGTCGTGAGAATCCGGGGAAACTATGGAGAAAGCAGACCAGAGGAGGGAAAGAGCGACCGGACGGGGAGTGATATGTTTTATCTCATTGAAATCGGACGGCTATCGAGTTGATGGCGGATAATTCGTGTGCCCTCGAGTGCTTCTTTCCTTTTCGGTAAAATGCACGTTTTTATCGGATTGGTGCAGTTAGTTGATTAACTTGGGAATTGATTAACCTGAATTGGAAAAAAAATGTTTTCCACGTAATCTTCGTAAATTGTCATTAAAATATCATGACGGACGCTCTTTATCAATATTAGCAAGGTGTATGTATACATTACATTTTCATTATAGCTCAATATTTCATATTAATTTAACAGCTGAATAAACACTTCTCGATTAAACGAGAATATTGTATAGTCTGCAAATATGCTTATGATGTGTAAAAAAAATAGGATGTTACGTAATAGAAGAATATTATGTAATATAAAATATATTCGCGAGAAAAGAAAACATCTCATAGCAATGTTACGGATATAGACATTCTTAAGTATAACAAAAGTTTCCGTGGAAAAGTTGAGTATGAATTGAAATTTCTCTGAAGAACACAATATTTTCGATACGGCAAATGGGTTCTTCTCTCCCGAATATTTGCGTGTCGTGAGGTATTCAGCATTCTAATTTTCTCAGTTGGGGTATTCTTACCAGAGGTTGGTGGGACCACGGGATTTGGCATGCCGTTCAATGTATGCGGCAATTGTCCAGCTGCCAACGCGGTCATTGGATTTATATATGTTCCTTGTGCAGTCGCTGCTGCCATAAGCGCCGCTTGCTGCTACAATATAAAGATAATATTAGAAACAACGCTCTCCCTTGAATTATATGTACATATTTTTTCCTTATTATTAACTTAAAGAGCAAATAAAATTACTTTAGAAAAAATACACGATCTCGAAGAACATTCGCGAAATGAGAGCTATCTCTTTTGTTAAACAAAAAATTGTTATTCGAGCTTAATAAAAAAAGGAATGTACTGTGCTTGAAATATCGGCAAAAGACGAATATTTATTATGTGTACAATGTTGCACATAAAATAATTTCAAAATTACACATTTGTCTTTTTTTATATAGATCGCAATCCTGGGAAAAATTAAACCGCGGAAGGTGATTGTGAGGGGACCTTTTTGCATGCCGGTGTTAACGCGATGGCATCGAGTTTCGGCCGATCGTTTCCGAGAGTAACGAGGGACGAACCATCGCAGATTGTGAGTCGTGGTAACGAGGACAACAAGGCGGTAATGCGGTAACGCGAGAGCCATTAACGGTAACACGACCCACCTGAGCGTAAGCGTTGTAAGCGCCGAAATGATTGAAGAAGGGGTTAAGGATGCTCATGTTCCCGGCCATTTGCTGCATGCGTCTTATTTGTCTCTCTTTATCAGTGTCTGCGAATTTTACCACTATGCTGGATGACGCACCCTGCAACAGATAATGCAAATTGTTGATTTCTCGCTCTAATAACGCCGGGATTTTTATGGACGCAATTTTACTACGTACGAGGTCTACAGTATACATTTTAACGACCTCCTCAACGAGTTATTGCTTACAGCATGTGATATGACCAGCTTACGGAAAAACTGGTTTAATTTGGCTTTTATAAGTAAACAAATAATCAGAGATTTCAATGATATATTAACTATATCTTTTTATGCTGATAACATTTAATCTCTTTTATTTGATAAGCAGAAAGTAGAAATTAAATAGTTTCATTAACTTCTCATGTAAATTTAATTAACAGAAACTGCCGAATCATAATTAGAAATTGCGCACGACACATTTCGATATAATAATTTTCTTAAAATTCCATAATTTTATATAATCGTAATTCTCTAAAAATATATGTATAGTAAAATAACGTTAAATCGCACGAGAGAAGCAAAAGGATGATCTTATACAATATTCGCTAGACGTGAAGAAGTATAGACGTAGGTATAAAACGTACGGGACGAATAAGTGATTCACGATCTTCCTGCATAAAAAAAAGACCTCTCTTCTTTCGAGATGCTCGCGATATGTAAGGCGATGACGTTCTCACGATGTCTAAAATATAAATGGAAAGGCAACAGGTGGTCAGTGGCCATTGTGGCTGCGGAGAAAAGCTCGGCATTCGAGCTCCCGGTGATACATTATATTCACGTCATCAATGCAAATGCTGGCTGGGCGTTCCTGAGTTTATATAACGTTTGTAATGTTACAACTTGCGCGCGTAAACGAGACTTCTAGCTTTGGTCACGCAACTTCGCATGGCCCATTTCATCGTACGCTTTACTCGCGTGCACCTCTTTCCACGGCCACTTTTTTGATCGCATAGTTTTTTGGCTTCATCTCTTCAACGTCCCTCTTTGGAAGGTCTAAGATGACCGCAATGAAAAAGAATGTAATCTATATCACATAAAGATATTCATATATAATTCTTCCCAATTAATTCATAACTTTCACGATTTTAGTCAGATATAACTTCTATGTTGACGTTTACTGGTTCCCGTCCTGATTTATTCATTGACATTAAATCGATATTATCGTGATGAACGATCTCTTATAGGCAAAAGTCTTGTGTCGCACATAAAAATTGTTATATAACGAGAAACGAATTTCATATGAATATGTTAAAAATAAATTTACTAGATAAATAAATGCATTTATTTCTCGAAAATTCTTATAATAATCGATCATCTTATAATAATAACATTTTGTATATATATTTTCATATATAAGAGGTCGTTAATTAACTATTAATTAGTCCTAGTACAAATTTTGTACGAGCTCGACATTAAAAGAATTTGAAAAAGTCGAAAGAAACAAGCAAGAAAAATATAACGTAAGCAAAATATATATTATTAACAATCCGGGGTCAATGTTTCTGATAAAAAATCTATATCCAGCCACGTGTGTTGCCTATTTTCTTGTAAGAGTCCCTAAAAGAATCTGATATGAAACATGAACCCGTATATATCGTCTTATCACTTTTTGTCAAAGTTGCTACAAGAGAGTAACAGATTCATTATATTTCACGTCCTTGTACGTTGTGCGAAGGGAGGCGCTCGCACCGCGCTTTTGATATTTGACGGGGGGAGATTCGTGGTTCACGTCGTGCATTAAACGCGTGTACGTGCGCTGGGGTGAAATCGCGTGAGTGTTAGTGCGGAATGGTTACGTGAATATTACTCGTTACAGCCCTCTAATCTAATAGCCGAATACGCGGGTAGAAGACGGAGCGAGGGGCCGGCTCCCCGACTTCAGGACCGCGACTATTTGCCCACGAAAGAGGCGCGCGCGCGGGCCGTAATATGCAGATTGCTTAATTATCGCAACGAATTATGCAAATCTCGACGTCGATGTTACGAGATTTCGCGGCACAGTTGTGACCGAGAGAGGGATGGGAAGTGAGAGAAGGAGAGCGGCGACGAGTGTTGGGGGCTAACGCTTTCGCCGAAAATGCCCGGTCCCTTCGACCCTGAAGTATTCGACCCAGAAGAGATACGAAAGGCACGTGGTTTTGCGTTTCTATGGCGGGCGGCTTAATTATTGCGGCGAATTATACAAATCTCGAAACGCGCGAAATGAAATTCTGCACGACGTGGACGAGGAGCAGCCGCGGGAGGGAAAGAAAGCCGTTTGTTAAACAATTTAATGCCGGCGAGTCATG
This sequence comes from Wasmannia auropunctata, assembly GCF_000956235.1. Classification (NCBI taxonomy): domain Eukaryota; kingdom Metazoa; phylum Arthropoda; class Insecta; order Hymenoptera; family Formicidae; genus Wasmannia; species Wasmannia auropunctata. Next base: position 390,475 of record NW_012027256.1, read on the forward strand.
TGAGTGTGATTTGATGCAGAAATTAAATCCGCATTTCTCTCTTCACCGCTGAAATGTGGTAACAAAAAATGCGATTCAATTAATCGGTTTAATATTTATCTGATTTTATATTTAAAAGTCATAGGTTTTTATTTCGTTTTGAAAAATAACGCGAGACAATAACAGCGTATAATAATGGGAAACACTTACGCTTCTTTTAATCGATCATTTAGTAAATCTTTCGCGGGAAACAATCGCTGTCGCGAAGTTATGGAGCTTCCCCCCCTCCCCAAGAGTAATTCGACTTAACTATGTTCGTTCCAGTTTCCTCTGACCCGGCGCAAGATCAACCCCTTCCAATTTTCCCCTCTCCTGTCAAACCTCGTTCGATCTATATAGACACATATGTATGTGCGCGCATAAAAATGTCGGATGTACGTATACGATCGCACACGTATGTCATCTCGCGTGTGTGCCCCCTGCTTTCAGCCACTCGAACACGTCGACACTCTCGGTCACGAAACTGCATTACGAACGCAACATCTCGGCTCATACCTACGAAATGAGATATTGATTTGCAATCTGATACTGTAATACGCGACGACGCGCTGTCGGCCTGCAGACGACGTACTGGCTCGTAGCGGAAGCGTGAAATCGTAACGCCTTATGAAACCCACATGATGTAGATACACACACACACGCACACATACACAACATTAACTATCTTTTTTTTAAACGAATTACGCATTAAAACTGATTCCTCTTTCAATTCTTTATACGAATGATCTAATTTATAGTGGCAAATTCAGCTTTTTGGAGCACAAATCTAAATGATAACTGATACAAATTGAAGAATCATATATTTAACAAGAGTTTGCAGTATTATATTTTATATCACTTGGATAATATATTTATATATTTTTTATTACAGATGCATTGCATATATTTTATTATGCACATCTCACATATATTGCCGCGAGAACGTTATTGCATTTAGCGCGCAAGTATCATAAACATAATTTACGGCTGATATATTATTGTTATATAAATATATGCAGTTTAAAAGTCGTGATAGATTATATGCTTTTCATTAAAAACGCGATATTTTTAATAGATGCGTTGTATGTAGCCGCGAGATTAATATTACAGCACTTTCGCTAACAAAAACATTACCATAAAACTTCTCTACTGGCAACACGCGTGCATATACATTTTATTTCGTTTTCACGAGCGGGATAATGCGATTTATGCCTCTCGGATCGACGCATTTACGCGTCACGCGGCAGGCAATATTTCTTCGGCCGCTCAATATTTCAAGCGACAATTTTGCAATTTGTCGTTCGGGGAATACATTACACACGAGAAGTTTTTAATTTCTAACAATACCGAGACGTTTTACACATCGACCGCCGGTAGCGCAAACATTTTTTCCCGATTTCACGGCCCGTATAATGCGGTTTACGCTTCGCGCGGCGGCACGGCGCGGCGCGGCGCGACCGTTCTCCGTGACTTTCCTCGCGAACAATATTTCTCCTGCAGCAGCTCGATGTACTCCCGGATTTCGCCTATTCTCTCCTCGTGGCTTTAAACTCATTTCTTTTTCTTCTTTTCAAAGAAATGCTTTAACAGAAAAATAACTTCGCCACCGCAGAGCGCGTAAACCTGTTTGCGGGGTCAGCTAGTTTGCCAGGCTAATGCTTTATGAAATATTACAGCAAAATTTTCATTGACCTGATGACATTATACAAACCTCCGACGCGCATGCGGAACGTATCGAGGTAACTCGCGGCTTTACTCCTTCTCGTGTAAAAGATTACATCTTTTTACTCGCGATGATAATCCACCATGTTCGCGCAGAACGTAATCCTGTATCAGCTGCGTACAAGAGTATTACACCTCCGCGCGAGAACGCTGAACTTTTTTTGCATGCTTTTTTTGTTTGATCGCATCGATCCACAGGCTGTTTATACGTCTCGAATCAGAGGCGCGCGCGTTCGTGCATCACGCAACGGGCGCGATATCTCTTCTCAATATTTTCGCGCTCATCGCGAGGGCTCTCGACGTTCACTCTTTCTCCCTTTCTCTCTTATCTCATGTATGCCGTGTGTGTGTGTTGACGTATAACGCGGCATGCGACCGGGCCTCACGTAGTTATGCTTTCCGAAGCATGTGACATTTCTTGTCACGCTTCGCAAACCCTCCGACGCCACGCTTCTCGCGCACCAAGAGAGAAACAGAGAGAGATCTTCCCCCTCGCATACATATATCTTCCGGAAATGCCTCGTAATAAAAGGTAAAAACCGCGTGAAGTGTTTTGTCGCGCCGCACCCGTCGCAAAACGACGGTCCCGCTGGTCCTATTTGCGTAACTTTGGCATAACGCCGATTCTTGCCAACTCCTCGCGGTAAAGGGAGAGAAACTCGCGACAGTCTATCACGTCTATAAAAGTTTAAAGCAATTTGAAGAATATAACCAACAGAAAAAAATTTATAAACACACGAAAGAACAATTTTGCTGAATCCATCAGATCTGAAAATAATTTTTTTCAATAATCAAAATAATTTTGTGCGAAAGTCAAAATGATTGCTCAAATAACAAAACATTTTATAGCAATTTATTTTATAGCGTTTATCAGTTTTAACATTCCAGCAAATTATTTTGATGATTTAACAAATACTTATTTTCAGATATGTATTTAGTAAAATTTTTAAACCTTTCAACAAAATCGTTCTTTCCCTGCACTCGCTGGATTTAATATAAGATTGAGATGTATATTAATTAATGCACACTGAATGCCACAAAATATCTCAACAGATACGCAATTTTTAGTCAGACTTTGCGAGATTAATCGGAATCCGTACGGCATTCAACGTGTTAAATAGGATTCCAAATAGACAGGGATTTATCGTACGCGCGAGTTCCATAGAAGCGATAAGATACGATGGCCAATTGAAGTTATTCTGAACTTCAACGAGTACAGAATCGGGCCCGAATGCCTACGAACGACATTCGCAAGAATATGCGCATTTCTGGATTGGAACGAGGAAAATCGAACGACGGAATTCGATATACTTGTCTCGAGGATAAGGCTTGAGTAGGAGTGGACGTTGACGCGCGCGAGCGATTAGGCACGCGAACTTTAAAACTTCGTTAGAGACGAGATATCTTCGGATATCTGGACGTAACGTGGACATAACGGGGATGTCCGTCGCTCCGACCGGATGTTGGGATCTCTCGTGGATAGTAGCGCGCGCACGCGCGCGCGGAAAGTGGATGGAAGGAAATTGTCTCTGCATTAACGGAGGCTCGGAAACTGCTCCCAACATTTAATTAAAGACATTCCCTGAGTAATTCCCTCGGCGGCCTCGTAATTGCATTGCTTTTATCTCCAGTACAACTGTTACTTGTTTGGCGGGTCGCCTTTCGTGTGTATCGGGAGTCAGACCGGGACTGCTGCGGGCCCCGAATCCGCGCGGCGCGGCGCGGGAGAAGGAAACAGAATGGACGACCGTAGAAAAGAAGCGCGATCGACCGAGAGAGCCCTGGGAGCCCATCAGCAAAATCCCGTCCTTAGTGCAGGATTCGAAGCGATTATTCGTACGATAAGGTTCTTGTCGTGATTCCTCATTGTGCGCCGACTCCCCCTCCGTTACAAGGTGGTATCGTCGAATCGATACGAACGTATCCGGCAACGGGGAACGATACCGCGCGCGTTTGCGATAGAGACACCCCGTCAACAAAACAGCGCGATGTTAATGTTAATAATTGATTTCCGTGTACGTTCAAGCGCGCCAATTTCAACGTATCTCGATGACGGCACTCGTTTGTTCTATGTTTTCATTACGATGCTAATAAAACAAATCTAGTAGAGACAAGTGGATACAGATGCACAAATACGCAATGTTAATGTTAATAATTAATTTCCGTGTATTTAAGCGCGTCAATTTCAACGGATCTCGATGATGGCACTCGTTTGTTCGATGTTTTCATTATGATGCTAATAGAACAAATCTAGTTAGACAAGGAGATACAATCATACAAATACATTAGAAGTGTATTGAGATAAGAAATAGAAGAAAAAAGAAATATGCAATATAAGTAAAACAGGACTAATAATTAATTTTTAATATTATTTTACTAATCGCTTTTCTTCATATTTTATAGTTTAACGCTTTATTTCTTGTCTTGTTTAAGATATACATATGTGATATGACAAAAACATACATAAATATTTGCAAAAACGCAGAAGATCAGTTTTTGCTGCATGTCGCTCTACATTGATTTTTCATGGAGTTATAGCGTTTTGAAAATCTGATACGAAAATCTGACACTATAGATACATTAAAGAATGCCGCACATATTTTCGCATGTAATTTCACACCTGCGTTACGAAAAAAAAAAACAGGTGTGAAAGCACCTGTAGTACTTTTTTATAAGTGAAATGTGATACACTGTGCCGTGGCGACGAACGCAAACGCGCACCAAAAACGAGATCACTAGTTGATATAATCGTCAATATTCCTATCTTCTTATCTTCACCGTAACAAAAAATCTAGCTCTTTTAATGAGTACGAGATCTCTCATCTTATTAGTTTCGTGATTGATTATTGAAAGTAAAATTAATTTCGCTCTGAAAACAATTCACGCTCATCGTTTCATAATTTTTTAAAATAAAATGATTAATATCTATATAAATAAATATCTTAAGTTTGAAGGAAACGCAAATATTTTAGCGCAACAGTCTTACATCTAGCTATATCTTGTGCATTTTTTTGGTGCCTTAAATTTGCCCGAGAAAAAACTCTGACCTTAACACTTGTTATTACCGCATGCTGATGAATTTTGGTCACACAGAACGTTTCGCGTTCTATTTTTATACTCAAAACGTTAAATTGTTTCGTTTCTCGTCCTGTTTTTTGCTGCCGTCCAATCTTTCGCGAGCGTACTCGAAATCTTTCAATACTATCATTTTGATAACATTGACAGATTTCAAGTTTTACACGGTTATACGGTTTTCCAATTAGTTATTTTCCCCTCGACATTTAAAAGGATCGCAGAAGCGGTTTTGTAATTTACGATACATCGACAAATTAAACTGTTCGCCCCTGTATTTCGATTCGATAGAGAATCACACGGACGAGGGGAGCAATCGGCGTTCCGGTCAGTCTTGCGGTTCCAGTTGAATCTATTGAAATTACCGTCTAGCGGATCGGCAAGTGTGATGGTGCGGCTAACGTGAGAGCCTCCAATCAGCAGGTAATTGCTTCATTCCGTTGGCAAGGCCTGCCTAATATTGTGGCTCCTCTGAGCTAAGCTCCAACGCCGAGACGTTGATCCGATTTGATCTTGGGGCAGAGATATCGGCAACTTTTACTTTAAGGCTCTCGATCGATTCTACAGTTAATGAGAAGAGCGTCGATAAAGAGAGAGATAGAGAGAGATGCTCACGAGACACGTGCGGATATAAAGAGCATCAATCGTTTACGCTTTCCTAAGGGCGACAATCTCGAAATTCGAATAGACAACGGCGCGCACGGGGCGGATAAAACATCAAACGCGGCCGCCGCCCACGCGCACGTCGGCTCACGAAATCATAATGGAAGAAAAAGCGCGCGCGGTTTAATATCGACATTTTTAAAGGGACAACCTTAATGGGGGCGACACGTAGGACAGACATAACGAGCAAGGGGAAGCGGCGGCAACGGCGGCGGCTTCAAACGTTCTCCGCATGATACCCCCGGCTCTCGGGGGGACGGCTTTTCCTTTCCGCGTGCAGTTCAGAACGTTGGATCGGAATTAATGAACCGTAATCCCCCAATAATGAGGCTTCGGCTTCACTGGCTCCGATACGACCTCGTCGATCCTCCCCGTGTACGACCCCGACCCGCGCCCCCCTCGCCTCTAGCTGATCGTTCCAGCCTCATCTCCTCCGTGCCGTACACGTGCGCGCCGGGCGTACATATGTGCTCGCGTAAATGTCACATACACCTTATGGGCACCTACGTTACACCTGCGTGGCGCCGCGCAAGGCCTCTCGAAGCCCGAGACTGTCGACGCGAGACAAATTATCTTTTCCGACGTGCACGCGTCGATGCCGTTCACCGGGGCGGCGTGTAACCGACGCGCGGCTCGACGATTTTTCTCACACGAAAGAGCGTGACGCATCATGCGTGGATAGGCTACGCGCCGCTGTGGCGTCTACCTGAAAATTCGACGTTTCGAATTTTTTGTCTTATTTTTTCTTTTTTTTGCGTTAGCGCTGACCTTGAACTCATTAATATTTAGAGCGTGCGACATGCTCTCGGCGAAGTCAAAGTATCGCGATCAGCTCGGAAGTTTTTCACACACACACACACACACAAAGAATTTTCGTGTAATAGCTGTAATTAACTTTTAACGAAAGTGTTTCGACATGCTGCTCGGGAAACAGGGGGAAATATACGGATTTCTGACTTGACAATCGTTGCTGTTTTTAACGAGTCAGTTTAAGTGGGTTCGTTTTTGCAAAGAATGCGGACTCCAGTTTAGCGCTCTCTCGGTTCTTTTAGATATGGCAAAATTGCAACTACGAAAAGAACGATAGGATTTATATGTGTGCAAGGAAGAAGTAAAACTTTTTTGATACGTTATACATCTTTTGATTGCTTTGCTCAAGGCTACAAAAAATACTTAAAAGAATCTAAAAGAATACTTCAAAACTCAGACATTTTCGAGTAAAATATAAACGAAGTTTTTTATTAAATATCTAAATAATTTGAAAAATTGGCAGATTTTACACAAATTCAATATTGCAATATTAAAAACAAACAGCATTTAAAGATAACGTTATCGTAACGTGTTTCACAGTTTCGCTTCTTCGCCGAGCTTTAGAGTAACGCGGACGCGTATATAGCTGAGAGGCTAAAAAGGAAGGAGTTTCGCAAAACTCTCGATATTAGTTGTTGTTACAGTAACACGGAAAGTTACATCCACTCCCGGAAACTTTCATGGCTTTGTATACTGCAGGCTCGTCGCTGATTTTCTCGCGACGCTCGCGGTTATACGCGCGTTTGACCCCGTTCGAGCCCCCGACCGCAAACGAAACTTTTAATAATCGAGGTGGCCCCGTGTATAGTGCGAGCCCTTCAGCACTCGCAAATACCAAATACACAGGGCGGCCGTGTCTGCCGCACGCGTTGCCGAAGGTGAAACCGCGGATTAAAAAGTCAAAGGGAAACGGCTGACGCGGTTTCAACTGCGATCTTGCGTATATGGGAGGTTACGCAGTAACCTTCCAAGTCTTCGACCTTGTACTCTGCACATATTATCGAAGCCCCCGCCCCTCTCTCTCTTTCTCTCTCTCTCTCTCGTTATAACGCTGTATCCGAGGTTTCAAGGTACGCATATTTCGAAACACGAGGTACGAGCGCTTCGCTCTTCGTCTTCATTTCGCTCGCCCTCGCTCGCGCGGCATATTCCGAAAATTAACGGAAGTTACGTTCGTTTCTATGAGAACGAGGCTACGGTTCGCTCGCATTACACATTTAGACGGGAGTTTCTGTGTAGATACGATAGAGAAAGATAGGAGGAGCTTTTCTCTAAAAGCTCTGCTCGCTCTGAGTGTGATTCTGTTTGCCACGCCAACACCCATTCGGGGGTCGAAAGCGACGTGTAGGAGAGAAAAAAAAAACAAAAATAATGAAAGCAAAATTCGGCGCGGCGACACGAGCGAGTGTTCCTGACAGCGTCGATTGGCGTCGCGCAAAATCGCCCCCTCTTTCATTTCAGAGGCGAGCATTTAACGCACATAGGTACACGTATACGCCCGACGCGTACAGCACATGCATTACAGCGAGAATATGTCAGGGCGGTACCGCCCCGGGCTGTTGCGTATAGGTACGCACACGCTGAAAACGTTTCGTTCAGGATTGTCTTTGAAATCATCGAAGCGACGTCTCGATCGATCTAATAGGATACACGGGGACACGATGTATCACAAGGTGACGTTCTGTGGAAATCTGTCAGGCGGATATATCGCGTTACCGGTCCGACTCCGGACTGTGTCCTCGTCGTTAAATTACAAGCAATTGCACCAGCCAGCGTATGCGCTTCGCTGATGAATAACGGCCTCGAGCCTTTTGTCGAGAACTGCCGCAGGGTGAAGACAGTCGACCGATTATCGATATACGCTCCAGTTGTTATCAATGTAATAACAGTCGCGCCGCAGATCGAATTTTTTCCTTACGGTTTGTTGATTTCATTGTCTATGCTATTTTTATTCAAGATATAGAATCAGATTTGTCTAAACTAATTGATATAATTTTCAGAGTCTTACATCCAACTTTTTATCCGTCTCTTCAATTAATCAATTAATTTAATTATTTTTTAGATTGCTCTAATTTAATATGTATAATATTTTTAAATATTTCAAATAATTTATCAAAATGTTTTCTATGTATATATCATTATATCTATTTTTTATTTAAAAAATTGAAAATTTAAATCGATCGATTTTAAATTTTGGTAGCGTGTTGTTGAACAATTAAATTTAATCAGAATTATACTAACATATTACAGATTTAATAATAGTTAATTAGTCCTTTAATATTTCAATGAATTTCTCTTTTTTAACGGCGGTTCTCTGCAATCGACGATAATCATCAAATTACAGGATTATATAGGATCGCGAACAATGTAAAGGCGATAGAATTGAATATAAATCTTCGCCCCGATCTTAATTGTACATAGTCTAATAATTGTCTGAGACACAAACTCCCTTAGGCGCGTCAATGCATGTCAGCGTGAGCGGCGGTCGATAGGCAATAACGCCGACAAGGACGATCGGGACGGGGTGGAGAGGAGGGGGAGGGAAGGGAGGTCCGGCAAGCGGCTTTGCAAAGTTTCGCCAATCAGCAGGTGGAATCCCGGACGGAACTCACTGACAATTCAATTACAACTGGGAATTCCTGGTCCGACCCTAAGCCGAGAAAGTTCGGCGGTTTGACGGAGACCGAGAGGGAATGGGTCTTCTCTCTCCGAAGGGCCGCGCGCGCGCGCGGGGAGGGGGAGAAGGAGGCGAGAGCCGCGCTTCTCCAAGTGTTATGCAGATTTCTGTTTGGCCAGTCATTACTGGGGTGTTTGCAGGCACGACAGCCATTGCTACGGCTACCCGGTCCGATCTCCCAACCACCAGTTACCTTCCCCTCTTGCCCCTTGTCCTTCCAACACTCACCCCTTCGTCGTCCCCTCTGCCGTTAACGGAAGACGGCCATCTACTGTCCGCGCGCTATGGCGCGCATCCCTATCCTCGATATTCATATCAGAAACCCCCCCCCCCCCTGCAGTCCGGTGTAGCGCTTCTATGAATATTTACCCTCCTTTCTGTTAATATCGCGTACGTGACATTTTCCGAGCGTAAATACGCGCCGGCGGCGGCGTCCGTGAACACGATGACTGGCGGTCATCGGCTGAAGAGGCGGATCGAAAGATAAAAAAAATAAACGCGCGCACGAAGAGATCGACCAATGTTCGTTGTTGCAATATTATATATGACGGATACTCACCGGCATAGTTTGGCTACCGTGTAGAGAGTTTATTGCTGCCAGTGCTTCTTGATGCGACGAAAGTTTCACGAAGGCACAGCCTGAAACAAACAGAGGAGTAATTTTTATTAAATCGATAAAAAATATTATATAGTATAAATACAATTTGTATTATGATACCATTAATATTGTAAATGTAATTTTTTTTCTCTATTATATTATACATATGAACGTATATTACATGTCACATAAATATTCTGTACCAGTTTTTGTTTAAATATCCGCAAGATATCAATTTCACACTTAATAAACGTAAACTCTATTATTGTAGAAATGCGTCTGTCTAAAAATCATATGATTTTTCGCCAAGGTAGAAGCAATGGCGAAACAAAGGGTTAAATAGAACTCGTAACGTTCCCTATTCATCTCGCCAGAAAGGAGCGTCGCGAGCAGCGGCAGCTCCGGCTCGTCCTTTTTCCATCGCGGAAAATTCCGCGGCGTTACTCGAAACTCGGAAGGAGGAGTGAAAATAGTTTTATCCGTTTTTATCTTCGCGAGTGATCCGCGCGACGAAAGGGGTTCCGTTTCCGCCATTGTCGAGGAGGAGCGGAGGCCGTCCGCGACGAGAGATGATGGAACGATTAATCGCTCTCGCTCTCCTCTACCACCTGCCACGTGCGCTCATCGCCGGTAGTTAGATGGAGACGCGGCGAAGACAAAGAGCTCGGGGGCTCTTTGAAAAATTGACGCGCCAGCGGAGCGCAACGTGCACTTTAATAAAAGATGTTTACCGCGCGCGGACAACGGCGCTTCGTAATCCGAGACGACGGTGATCGCGGTTTCGTGCAATAACTATTTGTATCGTCGCGGCGAAGAGGGACGAGGAGGGAGGGGGGAAGGAGGGAGGGGAAACGATGCCTCGACAATTGTTGTCGTCCTTTCCGCGCGCGTCGTATAAACGGGATAATCCACTGGATCGTCGCGTTCGATCTGTCGAAACGGACTTGTTCGGAAAATAAACCTCTCGATGTTACCATCGTCGTCGTCGGCGAGAAACTTGGAGGAGTTTCTCGCCTGTGCATTGAGGTCGCGTCATATGGCGATACCCCCAAACGATATTTTATATGCCAATAGCAGGTGATATCATATATCGGTTTATTTTCTTCTTGTTTTTTTTTTCTTTTACAGGGAACGTTGAGTTTTGTAGCTAGCACATTTGATTCGATCGATATCTCGAGTTTTTCGTCAAATCGCGAAATACTAACCGACGAAATTAAATTATTAGCATTAACAATTATAATTTAATTACGTTAAAGTTTTAACTTTCCAACAAACTTTCAACTTATAAATTAAACTATAATTATTATTATCATTTTTTTTTGTATTAAAGAATAATTACAAAGGAAAGAAACATATGTGGATATATATATATTTTTTTTTGCATATAATTATATATATTTATATATATTTATATATATTTATATATGTTCTTGTATGAAAAATTTTCTCTCAGCGTGTTCAAGCTGGACGAAGAGGCTAAGCTGGACGAGGAAGCTAGCTTGCTTAACGAGCGATTAAACATGATTGCAGGTTCTTACTTGAAGATTCACTCAATCACGTCAATCGTTCGACGAGCAAGCTAGCTGATCGTCCGGCTTGAACACGGCCAATGTCCGAGCCTCCTGTTTTGTATCTTGTCTATCTTTGTCGGAAGTCGCGCTTGCCTCGAAGTAGATGATTTGAAACGAGTTTTGAGTTTTGAAACGTGGTTTCCGAAAATGGAACATTTTCTTCAGTCCCTGACAATCATTACGGTGACAAGATTACGGGCGCGCGATACGCTTCGCGACTTCTAGTGAAACTTCAATATTTGTTGACTATGATTACATCCTGTATCAGCAAATTCTATTTCGACGTCGAGTCTCTCTCTCTCTCTCTCTCTCTCTCTCTCTCTCTCTCTCCCTCCCTCCTCTCGTACCCCCTGCTGCGAGTTTGAGCTCAAATATTGAATACAGTGTATATTTAATGAATATATGCATTAAAATTGTAGCTTGTACAAGGCGCGAATGGTTTACACGATAGTATAAATAGTTCGAGCAAAGGTTATAATCTGTATTGATCTATATATCGACATATACGCGCTCGTAATTGGTCCGAGAAAGCAGCTGGTTTGAAAAACCTTTTCTCAAGTCTTTCGTTTCTGCCTTTATCATTGTTTATTTTTTCTACAAGGGATAATTACAAAAAAATTGCCACGTCAATTCTTCAAGTTCGATGAGATCTACAGGCGTTTTCACTTGTCGCGTATGTAATTAAAATTTCATCGGCTAAGGTGAGAGTTCTCTTTCTGAATGTATGCGGTAAAAAATGCAACTGTTTTCATTGTATAATCGAAGAAATCTCATCTCGCAAAACCGAAACCAGAACGATTAATTTTCCCGTCTCGCAGGATTTGATGTTTCTTCTCTATTTGCATGCGAAAATAAATTCTGCGTGCTTCCGGCTACTCGATTTGCGTTCTTCGATTCGAGTCAACAGCGATCTTTAATCGCGCATCACGAATACGCGCCGCACGGCGCGGCAGCGGGCCAACGTCGATGGAATACTAATGTTTGCTCGAAAAAGCGAAGAATAAACCGTAGGGCGAATTTATCAGTGTGCTTCGAAAATAGAGGCCCGGGCTCCGATAAAATAACCGCTACGCAAATATACTGCGGCCGACGCGTACATGTAGATATATGTGTAGGTATACACGCGCCGATGTCGCCAATCCGAAAATGATGAAATTGATACGCGACAAGACGCGGCGCGCGCCCGCCACATCGTCAGTGAAATTGATACCCGGGTATTTTTCTCGCAACTTTATCTCCGTGCCGGAGGGGATATTAAAGCGTCCTCGCGTGGTGGGCCTTTCGCGTAAAGCCGGGAGGCCATTCCTATTACAAGTTTTTTTCGTTTTTAACGCCGAGCGGCAACGGGACACGGCGCGCCCGTGAAAATCGTGATGATTGCGCCGTGATTCTATTAGGCACGCGTTTCGCCGACTCAACGTTCGGAAATTGTGTTTTTAATTCTCTCCCCTCCCCCCCCTCAATAAATCGATCGTGGCTAAACAAGTATTAACATTCCCGCGCGGCTGGTAGCAGAGACCGCGCGACGATCGGCCGCGGTTTTGCGGCGACCGCGGTCAGCGGTGCAGTGCAAAAGGAAAAAGGGAAGAGAGACCGCGAAAATACAAAAAAAGGAGAGTTACAGCGATTGGTGGATGAACGGGTCAAAGTCGAAACCTCTAATGCGATTAACGGACGTTAAATCGGAACGTTCCTTTCGGAAATACTCGTGTGTGTGTGTGTGTGTGTGTGTGTTGTCTATTCGTAGGAAAAACGTTTTTTTCCCGAACTTCTCCACCTTTTATCGCTTTCTATCAGAAGCATGCGAGCGTGGCACACACTCAAAAAGCACCGAGGGTCGCAAACCTTCGGGGCAGCGATTTCAGAGCCGCCTCTCGATCCGAGGGTCGCTCGGCCCTCGACGCATGTAGTTTTATAATTATTGCGAGCCTCAGGGGGATCATACGGGATCAGGCTTTATCGTATATGAAATGCATGCGAGCGCATGTGCGCCGCGCTGGCCACGCGTCACACGTGGCGCGTCGATTGCGCATGCAGCGAGATATACGCTATCTCTTCCGACCCCTCATCCCCCGTGACACGTAAGGGGATGAGTACACGCGAGTGCTAATTCGAAATGATCCGCACGGACGGACGGACTTGCAATTTTCGGAACGGACGCATCGTTCCTTTTTCCATTCCTTCTTCGCGTGCATGCAAATGTACTCCGAATTCATCCGCGATGATCAAACTCGGACCTGCGACCGACCCGGCCCTTCGGTCTCGTCGACGCGCGACCATAGTAAACACAATGTAAAGTTCAGCTAAAAGTTAAAATCGCTTCAAGGCTCTGAGACTTGTACATTGCCGGTCGATACTCGCGGCACGTACGAGCAGCCGCGCGCGAGTGTGTATATTATCATCAAATATACAATGTACGCGTGTTTTCTCATGGAACAGCAAACACGCGTACACGTGCGTCGTAGGGTCTTGGCGGAGAAAACGAAAATTCGATGATTTGATAGGCGGCACTGCCGCCCACCGCAAATGTACTCGGTAGACAGATTAACGCGCTTTACGGAACGCGCATCGCGTGCGTGTGCACACGTACACGCGTACACGTCTACACGAGTTTGGCGACTACCAACAGCGCGTGTTACCTGTGTGCTACCCGTATCAACCCCCTTACCCGGTACCCCATTCGGCCACGCGCCTCTCTCGTCTCTCTCCCCCCGCCTGTCACTATCGCCTGCGCCGCCGCCACCCTCGCGTCGCCTCTTCCGCGCGCAGTAATCCAATCATCCACGTCCTACGATTTGTACGTAGTAATTCCGTCTGTTTGATCATCCGGACGGCTCGGCTTTTCCCTACGCGCGCGTATCGCGCGCCGCGCCGCGCCGTTTGTTTCAATACGGCTCTGCCTTGCTGTACGCGAGCACACAGGTAACTGCAAGTGCGATACGAGCGAGATTTGTATCGGTTATCGCTGATTGGTGAAACCGTTGACGGAGTGATTCCAAACGTACGTATGGCCACCGACCGTGGAGAAGTATGAAAAATTGTAACGTACAAAAAAATGCCTGTAATAACTTTCCCCGGACGCGACGATAAAAACTGTTAGGGACAAATCGTAATGGTCTTACAGAGAAATGTCACTTTTTATCTGCGATATTACGTTGGCAGGTAATACGGTAAATTAACAGTATTCTAATAATATGTATCGAAATATATTTAAAAAAAGAAAGAAGGGATTTTATACAAAGATGAATTAAATTTTTAATAAAATTGTTGATTAATTTTTTCGCATGCGACATAATTGATTTAATTACGTAAAAGCGTACATTCTCATCTCCCGTACTAAGGATGACTTTTATAATATAACATTTGTTCCGTGCAAATAAAATACTTTCTGTATAATTAATAATTAAACTTATTAAACGATACAGAAAGTATTTTATCGGCCTGATCGACACGCGAACTAGAAACCCCTTTGCTGACAAAACATTCTACTTTCCTGACGGTTTTCGACGTATAAACGCTCGTTCTAAATTCAAGCCGCAGCAGGGATAAAATATTTATTACGCACATCGTCGACAATGTCGAGCCCGAGCTCGGGGAAAGAGACAACTTTCTATTCATTCTTCCTTCTTTGTAATCGTTTATTCAATTATTCTTTAACACTGTAACTGTGTCGCGCCATTAGCTACGCTTTTACTACTATAAACGGTTCGTGGCCTTATGGGTGTACGGGTGTGTTAACTCGTTTGACGAGGAGAGCCGTGCGCCGCTCGATAGCGAGTCAAGGCGAGGTGTATAGCGCGTTTAGCGATCGATCTTCTTATACTCGTTTCCGCGAGTAAAACTTGGCGGAAGTTGTACGCTTCATTAATCAACAGTTGATAATTAAATCAAGCCGCGAACTAAGTTCGAAAAAATGCCCCGCGCGCTCTCTCGTTTGAGTTCGCCTCGGCGTTAGAGGGAAGAGGGGAGGGGGGCCTCATTAGAGAGTAATTATTTCGCTACGTTACGCGAAAAGGCGTTATATCGCGCCGATCGATAGATCTTTTATCCGTGGCGCGCGCACTCGACGCTCCGAAAGGAGCGTCAGTTCGAAAATAGAATCGTCGTGATCGATGGGCGACGAACATCTGTTACCGTTGTTGCTGATGAAAGAGGGCGATTTGAATATAGACCCGATATACGCGTCTCGTGTGTCAACTTTTGCGCGACGTGCGGTTGTAAAAGTCGCTGGCGAACAGTTATTTTTTTCTCCATTTTTTTCGTAACTGCTGAGGATGAGTATCGGACAATATTTGTCAATTTATTAAATTAAATTTTATGATAAATTATGAATTATTTTTAACTTTATGTGATTAAAACCTTTGTGTTACATTTCTCTTAGAAAAATTTTATTTATATACGCTATATATCTTGATATTAAACATTTTAATGCAGATACATTTTATATATATGTGTGTGTATTTCATTTTTTTAAACCGTGTATTAAATATAAAATCGTAAATAGAATTCAATTTTATGATAAATTTGGAATATTTTTAGCTTTATGTGATTAAAACCTTTGTGTTACATTTTTCTCAGAAGAATTTTATTTATATACGCTACATGTCTTGATAGTGTATGCATTTTTGTATGTAGATACATTTTATATATAAGTACGTGAAGTGTATTTCAAATTTTCAAATCGTGTATTAAGTATAAAATCGCGTATAGAATTCTATTTCCTGAACTTTTGACACAAATTATAGATCGTCTAAAGTAGTTTGACACTTGGAGCTTAATGGATGTGTTTCAAAGTTTTATAAGAGCTCAAAATTTGGTAGTTAGGGGTACTCACATATTTTCCGGGATTCCTGTTAAAAGAGAGACGGCTAATTTTATGCGCGGCTCGCTGCCGACTGAGTCGCGACATTTCTCGAATGTAGGACGAGGGACCTTCCGGTCGAAAATTTATCTCCCCGTAATAACACCGTGGCACCGGCGCTTTCCGGGTGTCACGCCCGGTAACGGTTCGTGTACGTGCCCGTGTCTCTTTGTCTTCCGCCTTCTTTCTCTGCATGCCCTCCCTTGCATCCCTCCGGGAGCGCGGCCGTGTCCGCATTATAATGGCATTACGTGTCCTCACATTACACTTGCTGTCCCAGCTCGTAATACACATTTCTCCCCACGTTCCGCTACTCTTCCCCGGCACAGTGCCGAGTCTTATTTTTTTCTCCTCGGATACGTCCGTCCCGGATTTATCCTACATTGTGATTCGGGGCTTGTGCAGTATTTACAGAACCCCCGAGCGAGAGGGTGTTACGCGCGAACACCATCGAAAAATTGAGTTAGAAATGGCATGACCGAATAAAATGTCACCCACCGTGATATAGCGTCCCTGTCCAAGGAAACTCATGAAATTACAATATCGTATTACTTAATTCATATTTTTTTCGCTTAAAGTTTAAAAAAACCGATATAAGGACTGTAAACTCAACATTCGGAATAAAATCTTTTCTATTTGAAAAATCAGCTTTTCGCGCGAACCTAGGGTTCCCAATAGAGCACCGCCGACCAAACACTTTGTGAAACCTGCAGTTACCTCGTAGAAACTCGTAGTGCTCCATTCCCGCGGAATTTAGTGTTCTCGTTAATGAAATGAGCCCATCCATTCCCGCTGTCAATGGCAATTTGTATATGATTTATAAATCAA
The DNA here is from genome assembly GCF_000956235.1 of Wasmannia auropunctata. Lineage (NCBI taxonomy): Eukaryota > Metazoa > Arthropoda > Insecta > Hymenoptera > Formicidae > Wasmannia > Wasmannia auropunctata. The sequence goes on from NW_012027256.1 coordinate 407,295, forward strand.
TGCAGCCAATCGCCAGACTGTATTCTCGCCCTACGAAACTTTACGTGAAACCTTTTTTTTTTCATTTCGACGATAATATGTAGCAATAATTTATTCCGAGAAGTAAAAAATATGAATGCTTCTTGATTTCGGAAAGAGATGGATAAAATTCTGCTAACACAATGCCTACACGCGACTTTCACGTTGATATGAAAGCATTTCTAAAATTAGAATGAACGATTAATTGACGATCGTCTAAAAAAGATGTAAATTTCATTGAGTATCGTGCAAAGTGCAAACAGAATGGATCGAAAGTGTCACGGAATAACGTGAGTGCTTGGCGCTCACGAGCTCGATATCAAATCCCACCTGACCTATTCCACGCGGTCGCACCCTAGCTAACAGGCATTTCGCAAAGTCGTTAATAATTTTTTTTTTTAGCGAGTCCCCTCTTTCAGTACTACGCGCGCCATTAGCGAAATAGTCGGGACTCCACCCATTCGCTGCGTGTCAGTGGGACTGTACGTATCCTTTCATACCCGTGACACGAATCTATCCAGTTCGACCGGGCTAAAAAAAAAGCTTTCCAATAAATCGAGAATATAATGTGCTCCGGAGCACTTGCCAATAGGTCGAAATGGGCATCTTATAAGTTAGCAGAACAAAATGAGCAGAATCAATTCTATCTAGTAAAATAATTTGTTGCTCTATTAGTTTTTTAAAAAATGATGTTCTACTAAAGGAAGATTAAGTTAGCAGAACAATATATATATTAACAAAATTATGCATAAAAATAACGTCAGAATTTGTTGCTAATTTGTTGCTTACAAAATATGTTAGTCTTAATTTAGTTATTCGTAAAATAAATATAAACAGCAGAAAACCTACATAGCACGCCCTGTCCGTTATAAGTTCTGTTGTCCGATCTTCGAAAGAAGAATTAATTAAGAATTAGTTGCTCGCATAAATTCGATTTTAAAATAATCCACAAGCATCATACTAATAAAATATGTCGATTTCCGGTTTTGTTGCTAGCTCTAACATGTCGAAAATAAATTATTTATCCCGGCCGCTCGCGCCGCTCGCTCTGAGTTCTGTAAATCCACGGAAAAATTGAAAAACGGTTTTAATAATTTATTTTCGACATGTTAGAGCTAGCAACAAAATCGGAAATCGACATATTTTAATAGTATGATGCTTGTGGATTATTTTAAAATCGAATTTATGCGAGCAACTAATTCTTTGAAGATCAGGCAACGGAACTTATAACGGGCAAGGCGTACTATGTAGGTTTTCTGCTGTCGTTTATATTTCTTTTGCGAGTAATTAAATTAAGACTAACATATTTTGTGAGCAACAAATTAGCAACAAATTCAGACGTTATTTTTATGCATAATTTTATTAATATGTATATTGTTCTGCTAATTTAATCTTCCTTTAGCAGAACATCATTAAAAAAAAAACTAATAGAGCAATAAATTATTTTCTGTGGCACCTTTTTAGCAACAAATAAGTAACAAATAATTTTACTAGTTAGAATTAATTCTGCTAACTTATAAGACGGGTGATTCGTTCGGCTTCAACGCTCGAGTTTCGCTCAAGTCTCTCTTGGTCCTTCCGTTTTGTTTCGTTTGGTTTTTTATTCGTTTATTTTTTCAAAAAATAGCGCTTGCCCCGAGGTAGTTCGCGAGCCCGTCCCCTCTTTTTAATTTTTGTAAATTTTCGGGATTTCAGATCCCGAGGAGATGATGAATTTACGATCCGCGATGCCGCGTCTTTTTCTAAGCATTCCTTAAATGCCTCGCATTCGGCATCGCTTTTAATGTTCGTCTTTTACTTCTTCGAAAGTGAAAGTGCTTGGAAAATTCTCGGAAGCGACGCTCAAAAAAAAAGGTTTTTTAGTTTCTCAGAAGCTCGGGCTCGAGCGGTGTTTACATCGCGCGCGGCTCATCACTTTTTTCGGCGAATCGCCGATTGGTTTCGAAGTGGCTAAACGGACCAATGACGTCGAGCGAGACATTGAGCTGTGACTTCTACCAACTTAATTTCCATATTTTCGCTTCGGTCAGTCTGCGCGGAGCGATGATTTGAGTATGGTGTTGCGTTACTTCGCTCCGCGATCACGCATCTTTTCAACGATCGAAAGACAATATCCCGTACGAACGAGTGTCGGGAGTGTCGAATCGAATAACGAGTGAGCCTCTATTTGCCTTTTATTTCATTATGATATAAAGATTAAGAATCCAAGAGTAATGCTCGAGTCTCGCGTTTCCGCGCGTCGTAGCCAGTCTCTCCTCGAAAAGTGCACGCATCAAAATGGCTACCGGCCAGTCGTCGGATAATTTACGTTTTGCAAGTTCGCGTCTTTTAGTCCGTCGAAAGTGAATCTCGCGAACGAGTGTCGGGAGTGTCGGGAGTGTCGGGATTGTCGGGATTGTCGGGATTGTCAGGATTGTCAGGATTGTTGAGCGTCGAGAGTATCGAATCAAACAACAGGCGATACCTGGAAGCAGAGAGGAATCGACGTATCGGCCGGTGAGTGAGTTACTTGTTGCGTTCTTTATCACTTATTGCTCGATTCCGATCACAAATCAGAAGTTTCTATACTTTTTACAATTCTTAATTATGCAGTTATTCTCCGAGTTAAACTAATCTAATCGGCGCCGTTCTTTAGACGGGCGCACATCAGTGAGCCGCGGGCGTAGTAGTGTGCGTGAACACAGCGTCGCTGCGTGCGGCGGATCGCTCACGCACACTACTACGCGCGCGGTTCACTGATGTGCGCCCGTCTAAGAACTGCGCATATTGGATTAGTAATTAGTTTAACTTGGGAATAACTGCATAATTAAGAATTGTAGAAAAAAATAAGTTCAGGAATTTTTGACAGAATTTTTTATCAGGAATAGCGCTAAAAATAATTGTATCCATAAATATAAATATAAATTTATGGATGCAATTATTTTTTATTATGCTGTCTTATGCTTCCTATCGAGATATAAATCAAATTTTAAGAAATCTGTAAAGTAATTCAGAATTAATAATAAAGCAGAAAATTATGTAGCGAGCATTATAAACTCGTGATAAAATTCAACAATAGCTAACAATATTTTTCTAACGTAATTCTATTTACGCAATTAAATTAATGTAATTATTGAATAAATTAGACAAATATTTCTAGCTATTATATATTTAATTTAGCTATATATATACCTATATATATATTTGATTATTTTATGTCGATGTCGGGCCTACTTTAAAAAACCCACTATATATATTTTTGATTTTTTCACCGATCCATTACGCAATTAAATTAATGTAATTATTGAATAAATTAGACAAATATTTTTAGCTGTTGTTGAATTTTATCACGAGTTAATAATGCTCGCTACATAATTTTCTGCTTTATTAATTCTAAATTACTTTACAGATTTCTTAAAATTTGATTTGTATCTCAATAGAAGACATAAGACAGCATAATAAAAAATAACTGCATCCATAAATATAAATTTAATCCATAATCCATAAAAATAAATATATGGATGCAATTATTTTTTATTATGCTGTCTTATGCCTCCTGTCGAGATATAAACCAAATGTTACGAAATCTGTAAAGTAATTTAGAATTGATAATAAAGCAGAAAATTATGTAGCAAGCATTATAAACTCGTGATGAAATTCATAAACATAATCAATAGCTAAAAATATTTTTTTAATTTAATCAGTAATTACATTAATTTAATTGCGTAATGGATCGGTGACAAAATCAAAAATATATATAGTGGGTTTTTTAAAGTAGGCCCAACATCGTACACTTCTTGCCGATTTAATAACTTCAAGTTTAATTAACTATCGAAAACTCGACCGATCGATTTCCCCGGAGTTCTTCCGTCGAGGATACACTTTGCTTTTGATCCCGGTCTTCTCCCGTCATCCAACTCGTGGGGTCGGTTGTGTTCTCTCTCCCTCTCCCCTTCTCTCTCTCCCTCTCTCCCTCTGTATTCGTCCGGCAAAAAGTATTCCGCTTTTTAATCATAAAATGCGACACAGTATGTCGCACTCGCGAGAGTCATTGTACTCTAAAATTTTTGAGAGGGCCGACTTGGGACAGTGGAATTGAAAATTTACGTCACTGATACCACTGACGGATATCATCATATGCAAACTCAATTGTGTACCGATGCATATTTTACATGATTATTATAAATAATTGTTATATCAATTATTAACGACCCTGTATTTGCGCTTGATTTGTTTGCGCGTATTAATCGTATAACTTCCGGTGTTATACGGAATAGCATATCATTGTTAATTGGCAAATGATCATATTACCTTTCATGTCGGCTTGTATATTTATGACAATACAAACGTGGCGTTTCTGCGCTTTCAAGGTGCGCGCAGTGTACAAAACGAATATTAAATTTTGCGCTGAAAAAAATATATTAAAAAAAACAATCGAAATCGCGCTGGAGAATCGCGCATTATATCGAGATGACCGGTCGTATTTATAGCGGTAAAACCACCATCTTCTTGGTGTAAGCATCGCCACCGCCGCCGCCGCCACCTTCTGGCGCCACTCTACCCCCGTGAAGGAGGGTGCTCTCGGGGTTGGAAGCTCTCAATATGTCCGACCTAATCCTCTCCCGGAGGACTCGGCGTCCCCTCTCGCGCTTTACTTTGCAATACGTACAAACATTTCGAGCCCAGCTGCGCCACGGGATTTAGGAGCTGAGCGATTAATAAATGCTCCGTACGACGAGCTGGCACCGGGACTCTCCGACAGCCACTCGACGAGGAGGCTGCCCGTGATTTACCGTCCGGACTCGCGTGTCTGCATCCAAGCCCCTGTCGCTTCGTCTGGATTTTCGGTGATTTCGCGGCATCGTTATGATTTAGTGCCGCGCTTCGCCTGAAACATCGACGACGATCGGTCTTCCTCTTTCAGCGTTCGGAAACTTGGGATAAGACATCGAAGCGACTGACAGACGAGTCGTTCGTAGTGCAGAAGCTGTCTCGTACTCTCTTTAAAAAATACGTCGCTCTCGCGTTGCTCCAATAAATATTTATCGCTCATTTGTATAAAATTTGTATTCAAGTTTTATACTATAATATAATATATACAAATAATATTTAGCACATAAATAGCATTAAATTTTTTAATAGATGCAAACTTGATTTGCAATGGCTGGGAGGAGATCAATCGTCCCGTTTGTTGTTCACCGTGACAGCACAGAAATAACTATGAGCATCGATTAATATAATTTTCACTGATTTATTATTTTTGATACATAACATTTTGATTAGAAATATCCAATTTTCTGAGATAAAATTGTGTTCACGCCAGGATTGAAAGGATTTCTCTTTCTCTCTCGCTCTCGCTCTCGCTCTTTAAGCAGGTTCACACGAATTATAGCCGACCGAGCTCGCTTGCGATCTCGTTGATCGCGGTGACACGACGTTGCCCTATTGTGAGATTGTAAGCAACAACAGCCGGGAAGCAACATGTCTTTGTTGGCGTGGCACGAGGCGGCATCAGCCGCGCCATTGTGCGCATCAAGATTTACCGTCTTTATATTAATGCGATTACCGTCCCGGTTCACGAAAGGCCGCAGGAAGCACGACGCGGTCGTCGTAAGATCCTCGCGGTCGTCTCGCAAGCTTCTTGGGGTCCCCTTCGCCTGACACCGCGTCAATATCCACCGGGGGATATTGCACGTGGTTGGGAGCCTTCTTCGTCAATATCCGCGAGCTTTTCACTCAACGTGGCTCGCAGAGATGACGGGGTAGAAGGAAAAGTACGAGAGAGATAGAGGATACTTCGGTATCCTCCCTTCTGTTAGCCTCCACACGGCGGCTTTTGCCCGTCAACCGTAAATATACCATATTGCCCATAAACCTTCGCATTCGTGCATTACCCATCCCGATTCTCGACGCTTCGTCCCTTCGACGAGCAACAGCCCGTAGCTGTGCGTTATCGAATAACCCCTAGTGGGCAGCTTAACAGACCGCTCTAAAGCGCAGCATCCTCTCTCTCTATATATATCGACTTCTCCCCGAGGTCTCGCCCTTCTGTTCGAGACCTTTACGTTCGATTCGTTGCGGCGCGATTCTGCGTTTCGTAAACTAGCCGTAAGTCCGCGACTAACAAGTCATCCATCGTGAATTTCTCGATTTGTTAGCCCGTGCTACGTCGTCGTTGACATTACAGATCGTCGCGCCGATGATACGAATTCGCGGTAATATTATACATCGAATAATATATCCGTACCACGCCACGAAATAATACCGCGCAAGTTACCGCCGAACGTTTATGGGATTTCCATCGGATTTACGATGTTTGCATATTGATCGTAAAAGCTGTTCGACGCGTCTGAATCTGAGCTTGGCAACGTTTGTAAAATTCCTACAATAACCGCTCACCGATTTTTCATGATTTCATGATTGACTTGTGTAAAAGAACGTCGAACGGGCGTAATAATTCATCGACATAAAAATTTACGACGGGCAGAAATTTGACCGACAAGCCATAACAATTATAATTCCTCCCCCCGGTGCTGTAAATTGAACGGGAGATGGTGGCGAAAGTAATGCGACATAATCGTAATGAAAGAACAGTGTTAATGTTAAGTCTTTTGGAACTGGTAACGGTATTATTAATAATAACTAGCCTCCCCCGTACTATATAGTCTGGTCGAGACTCTAGAAAGTCGTTAAGAGGCGAACGACGTTTTCGTAGCTTTACAGGCCGTGGGGCATTGCGGAACTGTGCCGTAAAGTAACGTGGGAGATTTAATAATCCATTATTAACCTCATCGCTCTCGTGCCGCGTCGTGATCATTGACGTCGCATCAAGTACGGCCGTATACTTGTAAACGTATAATCAGTTACAAGTGATTTTTGTAAAGCAGGTCTCTTCGCGAATAACATGTGCTGACGGTCGCTTTGCTTTTATATTTTTTCCACCTCGAATTTTCTGGCGAAACGCGCGCCACAATAAACGAATATAATTGTGTCCGCTCGAATTCTCTAAATTAATGTGATAAAAGGTAAATGACATTACCGAGTTTGCTGATCGAAAATTATTAATTTATTACGTATTAATCTGTGTACTATTATGCGAATTGCGTGTGCGTTCGTGTACACGCATTAACTGCGGTCTCTCGATCCTGGTTAAGCATTCGAGTTTTCAAGATTCAAAAACCTGATTAATGTAGCGGCATGAGGTTGACATGGCGACATTATCATCGCTACAATGGACGCCAGGTGTTCGAGACAGGAAGGGCAAGGGAGGCAAGGAGTATAATGCCGTCAAGCAATGCCACTTAATGAGCTGCCGGGAACAAAGCGGGGAAGAACCGCTTTGTCATTTTTTTTCGTGCTCCAATTACTTAGCGTTTTAGAACAGTTGTACGTGATTATCTTTCCTCTACTCCGCTCCATCTAACACGCCTCGCGAAATGCAGTACGGTATTTTTCTTCCACGAAAATTGATTTGCGTAAATTGAATAATACGCGCGCGCCGCACGTATAATTTCTCTTACATCAAACGAGTGACGTAGGCGTGTACATCGCGATATTCTCGTATAATACATCATAAAGTTTCGAAACATGATATATTGATCCAGGGGGTCTAAAATTGTCCGCCTATTCCGACTTTCTTGTGTCATATCGTTCAAGTAAGCGAGGGACGGGAGTTCGAAACTGGATGTCGAAGACGAGGACTGGCTGAGATCAGAGGAAGGTCCAGGGCTTAGGAAAAGGGACGAGGGGTACGTTATCTTGTCGTACTTCAGCAAGTACGGGCGTTCTCTCTCTTTTCGCCCTAATTCCCTTCAATCCCTGATCCGTCGCCATCCCTCCGCTCCAGATCTCTCTCCCCCAGAAGCATATCGCAATCGAGTTTCGTTTATTTTCCAAGAGGGCACCCGTTCGACAGAAATTGGCGAGTATATTGGACGATATTCGATCCTCGAAAAGATTAATCTCATTTTTTAAAAAGCGTTACCACGTTACGCTTTCGACAAATTTTACTGTACACTACAATAAATTTTACTGTGCACAATAAGTTTGTTGTATATATTTAAAAATTATATAAAATTATATAAAATTACCTAAAATTACTAAATTAATTAATTATAAAAATTATATAAAATTTATCAAAATACTATGTTGTCCTACGATTAATAATATCTCAAGGTACAACACGCGTTTCGTGTATTATATTCCAGTTTGTAGCATTCATTATTTGGCTAACAATTTATGACTTTACATATCTTATTCGTCGTTGTAAGGATTACGATTTTAGGATGATTCTCAATATTCTTCGGCGACGGTACATATATATACCATCCAAAAACGTGATCAATTCGAGGGATAGCGCGTATTGGAGGGACTCAAATATAAGAGACTGTACGAAGTCGTCATAAAATTCGCCATCGCACTGCAAGCGGCGGCTCCGCGGTGTAAATCGTGCACGGAAACCCGAGCGTGAAACCCGTAAGAGAGCGTGCAGAATCCTCGGGAAATAGGGGAGAGATGGGGAGCAGCAGGGTGGGCGACGAGAGAATTTTCACGGGGGGTCGCCGGGAGGGTCTCGTTAAAATTCGCGAGCAACGTCGCGGTCGGGAGAGAGAGAGCGAGAGAGAGAGAGAAAGAAAGAGGGGGAGAGGGGGCTAAAAGAAAATAAAGAAGTGTTTAATATTAATGTCGCGATTCGTGAACGTGTCACGTAGTGGACCGTCTCCGTCGCCGGTGGCGCCTACCCCTCCTACCCCTCCTCCTGCGCAGCGATACCGGGGGATCCTGTCGTTCTATAACGTGAAATAACCGTGATCGCACGCCACACTCCATGCCGCGACAATTTCAATAAACGATAAATCTCTCGGCGCATATACATTATACACCAGTGTCATCCGACACCGATAGAAACGCAGTACACCGTTGTCGCGTGACGTCGCTCGACACACATTTCGGTTACGTGTCATGCGAGAAACGTCGCGCTTGTACGCGACACAAAAATGAAAATTGGAAAGGGGGGAGGCAACCACTCTTCGGTGAAACAGATCGTATAAAGACGTATTTGTTAATTAAACGCGTAACACAGTCTTACGTAAGATAATTACTAAAATAATATATTGAGAATTAAACTATAATTTCTCTCTAATATCTAGAGAGGAATTATAGCTCTGTGAATTTACATATCTACCGGCACTCTAATAATTTATTCATCGATTCTCATTTATTTATTTTCTTCTCGTTCGATCCTATTGAATTCATTAATTTATGAGGCGCGAAGTTGGGAAAATTATTATGCTAATATAATTATCCGGATCGTTGAATTTTCACTCGTGAATAAAAAATTTCAGCATACATTTTCACGAAATACCACATCTCAATATTCTTAATAATTAGATTCTCTGTAGTCTTAATACTACACACAGACAGATAACGTTATTAATGGCGGAACGTCCACTTGTTCAATATGCGAAAGCGATACAGAACTGTGCCGTAAAGTAATGTGGGAGATTTAATAATCCATTACTAGGTAGTCTCATGGCTCTCGTGCCGCATCATGTAATCATCGATGTGGCATCGAATACAGGCCGTGCTTGTAACCCGTATAATCACAGTTACAAGCAAGTTTTGTAAAGCAGGTCTCCTCGCGAATATAACGTATATTACACGCGATGGTTGCTCGCTTTTATCACAATGTCGATAATGCCGCTGTCATCGTTATTTCCCATGCTGTCACAGCAAACGCGACGGTTTGTTATCTGCACTGCGAGGCACTGAAATTTGAGGATAAGACAATACAATCATACGGTTCTTCTTATATTTTTCGCTTTTTTTTTTATTTTTTTTATTCGATCTCATTCACCGCGCGATTTGTGACTTTTCGTTTGCACGTAGCGTTCTGCTATACTTTTTTCCACAATGCGATGCAGCAATACCGTAGTTCTCACCGACCGAATATTTTATTGTCTTTCAATTTACAATCATTCTTACGTTAACGCCAACCCAGATTTTTCGCGGACAAACGGGACAAATGAAAAATATGGGCGAAACGAGATTTTATATAGCTCTTAGTAGAAAATGATTATAATTAAGTAATACGATATGTCGCATATCACATATGATATACTGAACATTGTTAAATCTTAGTGTCAAATTTAATCTTATTTAAGTCGCCACTGCTCCTACTTAATAAATAGTTATTTTTAACTAAAACAATGAAGTTAAATAATTCAAAACAGTTCAAATTTAACCCAAATTTGAATTAAATTCCATTGTTTAATTTAAAAATAACTATATATGAAAGCAGGAGCAGTGGCGACTTAAATAGTCAGTTATAAATTTTAAAATACATTACTAGTATATTTAGCTTCATTTTCTTTCATTTTAGCGATGAAATTATCAGCTATTTATTTACATAATATCTCATCGGAAGACAATCGATCAGACACGTTCTTCGCAACGACGCCCCCGTCGAAATCGCGTAACACGATTACAAGTACCGCGGACATTGTCCTGACGATCCCCGTACGCGTCTTGCATTTTTACGCGATCCCCGTAAACAGCGATCGTAGTCGCGCGGCGGGCGCGGGAGGCCTTTTTTTCCTCCCCAAGATTTTCGCCGGAGGATCGAGCCTCCCGGAGTGAGGGTGACCGGCGGCGTGGCGCGGCGGGGCGGTTGGAAATTCATAACGCGGCACACGCGCGCGGCACTAGAAATTTAATAATCCATCTCGTATCCTTCGCGTCGTCGCGCGGGACGTGACCGTCGGCGGATGGCGTATACGGCAACGACCACGTCGTAATCGTAACGAGAAATTTTACGGGGCGCCCCGCTCTCTCTCTCTCTCTCTCTCTCGCGCTCGCTCGCTCTCTTTCTCCCGCGTACCCGCGCTGCCGACCAGTTTATACCATCGTCTCCCTTCGTTTTATACAGCACCCCTGTCGCGCGCGCGCACCCCGAAGTATCGACGCACCCTACCATATCCCTCTATTGCGGCCGATGCGCGCCCGATCTCTCTCTCTCTCTCTCT
>NW_012027256.1:418335-473292 GCF_000956235.1 Wasmannia auropunctata
TACAGTTATCCGTAATATACGCGAAAGCAAGTCGCGCGCGTTCTCTCGCGTAAGCGGGTCACACACGCCATCCGTGGTACATATGTACACGGTATGTGTACCGGTGCCATGTACCATATGCACCGCGGCTTAATACATATATGCATGTGCTCGCGCGAGGGGGAGGGAGAGGAAGAGAGGCATGGCACACACGATGGCGTAATACGCGGCGAGCACATACCGCGTGGTGGAGCCCGAGAGTCCGTAACGGACGGCGTTAGGCGGATTAGTCCGAGTTACGGCCGCGTACGAGCTCACGCACGGATACACACGCGCGCATGCGATGTGTGGGCTCTAATCTCGTTTGATCGCGTGTTATACCATGGAAGGGAACGCGCGCGCGATCTCTCTCTCTCTCTCTCTCTCTCTCTCTCTCTCTCTCTTTGCCAACCCTTCGCTGTAATGCACTATGAAACTCGTAACGACGAGTCAGCCTATGTTTCTCACGTAATGGAAATACCGCTGCTTATCCGCGCGTTAAACGATTCAGCCACGGCTGGGTACATTACGTGCATCATTACGCTCGTGGCCGGGGCGACGGGGCGTGCGCGATGGGGGGGGGGAGGGAACGCGCGCGCGTCCCACCTTTTATTTTTCCATTCCTTTCTTTTTTCCTTCTTTCTTTTTTTTATTTGTCCGCCTCCGACGCGTATTATCGACAGGTGAAGAGCGATAGATGAAGGACCTCGTAGGCCCGACGGAAACGGTCGTTGTAGTGGCTTATAACCCCGTTGCACCCTCTCCGGGATTATCGTCTTGCTCGACATCCAGGATTAACGATCACGCCAGATGACGCGTGGAAATAGTAGGTACGTTGCCGATGCGGTACGTGTGGTCGAACAAACCGGAACTCATACGCCTTTCGCACAAGCGTTTTGGTATTCAGTTTACAATTATACTGAAAATTACACTGCGAAAAGTATGCGCGTGTGCACGTAGTCTGGAAAAATTCAACGTCGAAAATGTTACGTTTTCGAATCGTGCGGATTCAATAATTATTTTTGACAAGATAGGTCCAGCCTAATAAAACCAGCGGATTTTTTTCGGGTTTTATGTGTTTTAATTTTTTATAATTTACTAATGATTAACAAAATTTATTATTGATAATTTATTTTATTTTAATCGAAAAATCTAGCGAGACAGAGAAAAATTTAAGTATGGAGTTTTAATGAAAATAGACGAACGTGCTCTTTTCATTAAAACTCCATACTTAAATGGTTGTCTCAAATGTGTGGCATAGACCACTAAGATTAAACGTTATCATCAGGCGAAATTTCTTACACGCGGCGCATATATCCCGAAAAAAAAAACCCACTGGACTGGGCTTTTTTTTTCAAGCTCTGCAGCTTACGTCGTTCTGTATCGAACCAATGGAAAATCACGATCGCTATTGACCCGCGCGCTCTCGTTTCACGCAAATTTGTTTAGACTACCCTGAGGGCTGCGGCCACGATGCGCTATCTCGATCAGCAGGAGTTTAATTTTGAGAAACGCAAACATCCCGTAATTAAGCGATCCCGGGAAACAAGGCCGAAGGGTATGCTCGCGGAGGCTGGTGAAAAACCACTCATAATTGCCAGTCGAATCAATATTTGAGCACCCTTTATAATGCTGAATGGTCAGTAAGGGCTGCGGACTTGGTTCGTTTACTGTTCAGGTGACCAAGGGATATACGTTATCGTTTCGAAGAATTAATAAGACATTACAATTTCCATTCGGCATACATATGTACTTTTTCGTAGAAATTGTGTCACAAATATCCAAGTTATCACGTAAAATAAATAGGAGGATGTAATTCGATTTTTTTCTTAACGCATAATTCATTCACACAGTTAATGCCTCCGAGCATCACGCGACTTTAAATCCGTTTATATTCCGCGTCGAAACCGGGGCTTGCGCGTCGCCCGAACTTTATTTTACACATTAGTTTTCCGTAATGGAGTATTCAGCTTTTACAGAGTCATGCGAGTTTCCGACTTGACTGTGTTCAGACGCGCCCCTCTCCCCCCCCCCCCTGTCCGAGTTGTAAATTCAGCATTGATAGCAATTTGGATAAATAGGTACGAGGGAAATCCCTCGTCTCTCGCCGCGAGATGAATCGGCTGAAAGTTTAATGCGATCTTAATAAGCCTGAAGTTTTAATCGGTTGTCGGGCACGGTGGAGAGATATAGTTCGTTTCCCCACGACACCGATAGACAGAGGACCTAACCTTTAATAACGCCTTCGATGGAGTTCTTTAATCCGGGTTGATCGTGTCTGGAAATATCGCGAGTTAGAAAAAGAAGGGTCCGGGGGGCCGGACTTCGGATATCGCGCGCGAACTTCGTCGCCCCGCCGCGCGCGCGTACGCGAAACTTCATAACGCCCCGAGGCGAAATCCGCCTCTCGCGCAAAAACCAATTAAAAACCGAATTACGTCTTAGCTCCCCCCCTCCCTTCTGGAGATATACCATTTAGCTGCCATTTCCGTCTCGGAGCTGCGTGTAGCTCTAACCTGATGAAAGGCGCGAGAAATTTATACTTGTAGCGAAGCACAGACTTTTGTTTGGCGGATAGCAGTAAGCAGTCTGATTTTCTGTCTTCTTGAACTACTCACTTGCTCGCAGTAGGTAGTGATTATATCACTTCTTGTTTTTTTTTTTCAGTAGAATTAAGCACGTCTACGTTAAATAGGAAATTTTCCGTTAGCATTTTTAGTCGTCGTCAATTGCGGTTACGTAAATAAATATTCGGTGTAATTATTGATGCGTAAGATTATTCATTAAATGCAAGACAGTTTTGCGAGACGAAACATCGTCGCAAGACTAAAAAACTCTTCCACGAAAAATTTACGAGATTGACCATAAATCGTTGAAAAACTCGATTCTCGGCGAGAAATCGGGATTGCTCTCACCCTTTTCTCGTTGCAACGCAGCCGCGGGCTCGACGGGGTGACGATGCGTACTTTTAGCGAGGCTTAGGTGCGAAACCGCCGTCATTGTTTACGCATGTTTACGAATGCAAAGTGTTTGCGCGCATTGTGTGCGGATCCCGCGCGTGCAACGCGTGAGCGCGGGTGGCGTTCAATGGGACCTGGCGTGCGTGTCACAGAAAGGGTCGCTAGAGAGAGAGAGAGAGAGAGAGAGGAGAGCCGGCTCGCTGCATGTGCACGAGGAGAGGGTGTTAGCACACTTGGCGAGCTGCCATTTGGAGCTGGAAACAACTGGGATGAGGGTCGACCGTTTCTTCCCTCGCCACATGGCGTTTCGCGGCGGCGGCGCGGCGCCCATACAAACGGGATGTAGAAAAGACGGCGGCGCGAGGGCGGTTTCTTTCCCTCTTTCGGGGGAGGGGCGAGCTGGCTCGTCTCTTTTGTAAATACATTAAAAGGGGAACGGAGAACCGGAGCGAGACACCGTCTCCGGAGCGCGTTTAAGGTCCACTCTTCAAAAATATTGACACTCTTTTGTGCGATATCCCTCTTCTCAGACGGAGTCTACCACTAATTTAACTGTCTTCCATTCTTTAAACATTACGAAGAGAGTGGGATGAACACGTCGGCATATTTAACCGTCGAGTATGCAGTACCTGTGACGGGGATAGACGCGCGCTCGTCTACATATACGGACGCGGACCTACAGAGCTTAAATTAACAAAAAATACTTTTATGTGAGCAATTAATATTTTAATTTTGTAATTAACGTGTAACGACAAAAGCGCAATCTGAAAATGTATCAAAAGGGAACGGAATATTTAATGCCTCTGCCAAATATCCACCCGGTTGCGTACTGCGTAAAATGTATATTACATTTTAAGTCTGCAGTAGTCCGATAAACGACATTACCGGTAATGCAATATGTATAAAAACGTCGGATATATAACGAGATGCTGACGCGAACCACGGGATTTTGTAATATCAACGCTTTTTCGCTTGTGTGAGTGTGCGTGTGTCTCTCTTTCTCTCTCTCTCTCTTTCTCTCTGATGTTCCCCAATAACGTGCGTATATCATCGAAATCACGCTGGCGCGCTGCAACCGAGGAACGACATGACCAAAATAGTTTTTCGTCGCGTATAATCCAGTGCGATTGTCATCGGCCGCGACACATAGCCAGGACGTTGACACATTTCGCTCTTGTGGAACGCGGCACGTGACGTTCCCACAGATGAACGCGTCGGTAACACGCGCATCCCGGCGCGCTTTATTCCGCCCGACAATAAGGTCCGGTCTTATCGATTCGTTAACGATGTCGCTGACGTTGTCGACAAAGGGACAATACCTAGCGCCCGCCGCCGTATTGCTAAAGTAAGGCTGACACGCATTAGTGTAACGTTTTACCGCCGCGCACCTCATTTTGGAATTTTGATGAAAATCTTTCATCTTATAAATTTTTATTTTTTATAATTTACTAATGATTAACAAAATTCAATATTGATAACCAAATTACTTAATTTATTTTAATAATAAATTAATGATAATCTTAATTTTTACTTTATTTAATTTACCAGGAGTGAGATTGTAAACGACGCTTAACGTTCGTACTTTATCGTATCGACCGTAAAATATTAATCGCGAAACTCGAGTGTTGCGTGATAAAAGATTTTCATTGAAATTTATATGCGTCAACGCATAAATTGTTTAATCAAATATATTTACGTTGTGAGTCACGCCGCTATGACAAGTAAAACTTAATCGATGTAAAAACCGCGTTGGCCAGCCACTACTTTTAATATACTGGATACACTGGATTGCCCAAGTTTTCCCTCATTGTCAGTATCGTCCCGCACAGCAGTCGCATCTGGCGTTCGCCACGCGAGTCATCCTTTCCCGCCTATGTGCCCGGGGTGTGTTTTAGAATTTCTTAAGACATTGTAAGGGAAATACAGATAAACGTGCAAAGGGATTCTACCGGGGATGTGCGCGAGGAAATTCCGGTCACGTACGGCACTTCCGTTTCGCTCGACGGACGTCTCTCGAGAGCGAACATTTACCCATGCAAATTTTTAGTTATGGCTGAAGCACGCGAAGGGACGCGCTTTTAGCGCCCGGTAATCCCTGCTTCGTCGTTAAATAAACAATTTTCCTTCGCGTCGCGCTTTGGTGAAAATGCGCCCGGGGAAAAAGGGTGGAGGGAGGGGAGAGGGAGGAGAGGGGGGAAACGCATATGAAGTTGCCGATAACGTGCCGTACCTGTAAAAACGAAAATATATGTGTAACGGCACAGCGCAAGGGAGAGACTCTTATTTTCGTGTACAGTATAAATTCTCATCTTCACGGCGAGATACTTTCGCATAATTGCGACGAAATCTCGAGTAATTGCAGCCTCGATTGCTGCAGGAAAGCAGCTTATTATTACGTTTAGATGGGGAATGATAGGAATTAGAAGGGCTCTCATAATTCGAGGGTATATATATTTCTCTTCTCGTTTATTTATAATACAATCACGGGAAGTATATACAAGCGATTGGACGATGGATCAATTCAATTTCCTGGTAATTACGACCTCTTGCCTCGTATATACTTTCCTACTGCCGCCCAACGAGAAAGAGAGAGAGGCAGGATTTGAAAAAACTCGATCTTTTTTTAAAGCCCAGCCCAGTAGGTGGATTTTATTGGGTTTGGGCCCATCTTGTCAAACCCTGGATCCCACCTCGCGTTCGATCCTAAATACACGTGGAAATTGGGGAAGGAGAGCGCTCGGGAAAAGGAAGGCATCAGAGGGCGGCGTCCTGCGACAAGGAAAACGAATAGATTCCCCATGGGAAGTCGCCAACCTTTTCCTATACCTGGCCCTTCGATCCCGCTCTCCCGTTTCCACCGGAGTTGCTGGCGGAAAGGCACCGGGAGCTTACGAGGGCTTAACTCGGTGACAGGATGATTGCTGGTATTATCGGAATTACCCCAGGGCGAATTGCGCCGCACGCCGTAACGAACTCGCAATATCGCGAAAATCGTGCGTTAACCCCTTCACCGGGAGTCCTTCCTAAGTCCCTTAAGGCCGCGGAATCGAGGATTCTTTAACGGTCGTGCCGATATTACATACAGACGGCTAACGATAAAGCGGAAATCCCACGGAATATTGAATACCGGGAGGGCGATCTTTCGGTGAAAGGAAAACGCTCTGAGGAACGTGCCTGAAACATCCCTTACTGGGATCGGAAGGGGACGCTCTCCTGCGGATGAGGGCAAATCGAATGTCGTTATCGAAATGGCCATTTCTGATTTTGTTCCCAATTGCCGTCACGAAAAATCAGCAGCTTCGGGATGATACTTTATCTCACGACGTATTACTTAATTGAGTATCGACGATGTAACAATTACGAGGTTTACGCGAAAGCAAATTTTTTCGCGTTCGGAAATAATAGTATTGTTGTACGAAGGTCTCTTTTGTGTGTTGGCGC
Source organism: Wasmannia auropunctata (assembly GCF_000956235.1). Lineage (NCBI taxonomy): Eukaryota > Metazoa > Arthropoda > Insecta > Hymenoptera > Formicidae > Wasmannia > Wasmannia auropunctata. The sequence continues at coordinate 424,755 of NW_012027256.1, forward strand.
GTACACGAGTCGCTAGTTAAAAGAGAACTCATCGTCTGATAAAAGTCAGCGGTGTCTCTTCCGGAGACAAAGTGTGGAGGAACATCAGGAGAGAGGAAAAAGAGCTAGAGCGGAGTGGGTGAGGGTTGGAGGGGGGAGGGGATTGAGAAAGCAGAAGACTGGCGGGGGAGAGGTGCGGGAAAGTGGTCGAGTATAAGGGAGAATCTCCGGACTAATTAAATAACTAGCAAAGTCACCTAGCAACTTGGCACCTCGGCCCAGTCCATCCCACTTTCCAAGTCCGCGCGTTTTCTTACTGCCGGCTTCTGTGTTTCTAGCTGTCTCTCTGCCGGTCCCCTTTCTTCCACCCGTCCTCGCGCCAACTCCACCTCCCTCCCCCGCCGACCCCGACCTTCCCCCTCGCGTCGTCTTTCCCGCCAGCGACGTCACCTCGTTATTTAATTAAACTTCGCGGGAGCAGCCCCGTAGAGTCGCTTGATACCGAAGCACGTACCTTGTCATCGTCCATTTTCGCCAGTATCTTACATTTTCAACCGCTAGTTTTGTCTGCCTTTTGCGGCTTGTACACGCCGCCGTTGTCGCCGGAAAATGTGCGGAATTTTGAGATATACCGTCTACGCGCGGACATCGCCCAGGATAATTCCTTCAGGAACTAAATCGCGCATGGCTCCCAACAATCGAGCGAAAGTTGCCCGTGCTATTTAAACGGATTATATTCCACGCTCAAATTTTCTAGAAAATTCGGGTCCAACTTGTACGCGGTGAGAATATAACGTGACTGCTAATTAAACGCCAAAATTCTTCTGCTTCAGTTTCCTTTTAACGCGAATAACTTGAATTTCCCCCCCCTCTCCCAAAAAAAATTAATGAAATGAAATTATATAATGTTAATGTTAACGAATGTGCTGTCTTTTTTAATTTATGGTGCTTCCCTTAGATGTTCTTCAATTGTAATTAACAAAGCGCACAGATGAAAATGTTTGTCGACTTGCCGCACGTTTCGTCCAAGTGTTTCATCTCTCACTAATTTCAGTGTAGAATCACCGGGTGCTGTTACTGCTTGCGAAATAGTCCCGAGGGGGGAGGGGGGGGGGTAGAGTCTAGCCACGAGCCGTTAATTTACCGCCGTGAAAATAAACCGCGGAGGATCGTCGAAGAAACTCGTCTCATACTTCCCCTCCCCCGTTCCTGTTTCTTCCTTATACCGTCGCTTCTCTCGCCCTCTGTCCCTCTCAGATGTACACTTTTTTTTTCCGTCACTAAAATTTGTAGGGTTAATCTAGTTTCATCATTGAAGAGATAAAATATAATTTTGACCGTCGTGCGGAATTTTTGAAATATGGAAAAACAACTCTATTTTGTAACTGGGCCCTCTAACTACTGCAAATCAAGTTCTCTTAACCGTTGTTAAAAGAGTTTGTTACTCGCATGTATTTGATTTAGAGTAGATTTTTCGACATATTTCACTTTTGAAATATTCTGATATGGTAAATATCCAAAAATACATTCGTTTTGAGACGTTTTTTTTTTCTTAAAGTCGGGTGTCAGGCTTACATAGGTCGATCAATCATCGTCGCCCGAGAAGAAGTAAATTTACCCGCCGACTGTATGATGCATTTAATGTATTGAGAATTTCGACATTTGGCTCTGACCTCAGCAGCGCGCTGAAAACCCCGCACGCGAACACATTCCGAAAGTGAATGGGTGCGAGATGCAATATAAATAACAATTCGCGTGACAGATTTATTTAAATCGCACGTTATATTACGGGCTTTTCATTGAGGGATCGTCAAACTAGATCTCGCACCCCTCCCCGGTCACGCGAGGCGTGCGAAGCGCGATAAGGATCCGTATCACGTCAACCGAACCGCTCCCTCCGGCTACAGACTTGCTTTGTCAATTCAACAAGATCAGGATCACATAGATCTCTCGAGAGATATATATGCAAAATTATAGGACACGTCTTTGACCCTCGGATGTATCAGTTTTTTTAAGTTTTTTTTCCCATCACTATTTACCAAGAGGATTCTGCGATTTCTTTTCAAATTTACTGTCTTGTTCTGCGTCTTCAGCATTTATTGAGCGATTTTTTTCAATTTTTGGATTTGTCTGGTCTCGAAACTACGAAATTGATTTGAAATAGAAAAAGCCAATAAAGCTTATAAAAGTAGTTTATCGTTTTTTGCGATTTAATAAGGATGTAAATATTGATTGGAACTAAAATGTAAAATAAGTACATTAATTCAATTTCATTATGTATCATGTTTCTTTGCCAAGTTTAATATATGTCTTCTTTTATAACATCAAATTTTATTTATTCATATTACTTAAAATTAAATATTTTATTTATATTATTATTAAATTTTATTTGAATTTTTTCGTGAAATTTTACAGGTTTTTTAAAGTGGGTCAACCCAATAAAAACTGTGGATTTTATTAGGTTGGGCCCATCTTGTCAAACCCTGCTTATATTCTACAATTCGCGTCGCAATAAGTAGAATCATTAATAGAATTATCGCTTGATAACTGCATGCGCACGGTCCTGCAGGATAATGAGGACGGACAAGTTTATAGCCTCGCGATAATGAGAGGGTGTACCTGTAAAGTGTAGGATATTTTTCCTATAATCCCCGCGACAGTAATATGCCGGTGCTTTTGCAATAATGAAGGCGGTACGCTCTCCATGTGCGTGTCGAAAGATAAAGGACGCAAATTGTCCGCGAGTATTAAGGCACGCGATACATACCGACGCGCGCCGCACCGCGCCAGTGCAAGTGACAGCCGAACGATTAATCGTCGATAACCATCGCTCGTTTAATGCCCCATCATAAAATGCTAGGCTGAGGAAATTATTGATTCGTCATATTTCCCGTCAGCAATATCGTTAACGGCCATCGCAATCTCTTTACGTCGCCCAGTCAAAAACGAAAGCTCCGCACAGCCGAAAATAATCGGAAATGATTTCGGGCGCCCGCCCGCTCCCCTCACGCTCGGCGAACTGGCGCGACGATTTAAAGGGCGCTAACTATTGCCGCGACGATAAATCGCACTGACACAAACGTGCTGAGAAAACAACAACGATTACACGCCGCTCGTGTGTTTAATCCCTAAACACTCGTTTGCAGTCAATGAAACGCACGGTGCGCCAGCACGGATCGACTGCAGGAATACATATTGACGTAGAACACTCAGCAACTTGCTAATTGCAGAAACATCATTTGTTTTTAGTTGTCAATCTCTCATTTAATTCGAATTAGCGAGAGATCGCTAATCGAAACAGTCGTTTGCAGCGACACATCGGGAAGCTTTAAGTTTGCATAAAGCGATAGACGTTTATTATGTTAGGAAAGATTTTTAACCTAACTTCCGATTCTTTTCTCAAACACACACATAAAAATGTGCCTCGATGTTAAAATTGAGTAAATTAGCATCCCGCCGCATCCCTTAAGGTGAGATCTTGAAGCGAACGATATAATGTTTCTCGTAATTGCATTGTTCGCGCAGTAACTCGCGAACTCATGATCTATTGTACTTCTCTCCGTGCCCCGGAGGTGGGTGGTTAAATGTTACATAATGCCGCCCGATAGTTAGCGCGGCCGGGACTGCCGAGTACCGAATACTCGCGTTTTGCGAGTCCCCGCGACAAAAGAGGATCGGGGAATACCAGCGCGCAATGTTATTACGACTTAATGCACGGGAATTGTTTGCCCCGGTTTGAATAATCGTATCGCGCTTACGGCACACGGTTGCGCAATCGTGACGCACACAGGGTACACGTGGTACTCTCCCGGTTGCCTACCACAGGGAGAGAGTGCCTCCGTTTTACCGTTTAGTAGCGGCGGCGTTTACCTCTCGACGAGCTTCCCACGTCTTGCGGTACATAGAAGGGCCCCGCGCATATATATGTATATATGTATAAATATATATATATATATATATATATATACACTTTGTTCCATTATTCATAAACATTTTATAATCTTCTTAGCGCGGTGAATTATTGCCGTTCGCGCAATTGAAATAATGCGGACTCCGCGTTAAGGGGTGGCCCAGTTGGGATCGCGTACGCATAGCTACGGAGGGGAACGTAACTCCGACAGGGGCCGGGGAGAGAGCGAACCCGGGGAAGAAGTGACGCGGTTCTGTTCTGAACGCGGGAGGGTGGCGCGGAGAGGGTTGCGCGGCAACGAGAATAGAACGAGTTCGTTCGTTGAAGTGGCGTTGAAATGTTTCGAAGCGAGGGAAAAATAATTGGACGAAGAGCTCCATCGTTTCCCCTCTTCCCCCTGGGAGACGACGGTGGTACAGAACGGGGGTTCGAAAGAAAGCTGCGGGCAGCAGGGGGAGCCGGGGCGGAGGGAGGGACAACGCAGTGCGTCGCTTTGACGACGATGACGAAGACGACGGCAACGACGACGGGGATGATGACGATCGACATCGCGTTTCCCCCTAAGAACTCGAAGATTCGCGAGTCTTTCTTTTTTTTTAGACTCCTCGTTACCGACAAATCTCCCATCACCTTTCGGGGATAGGTAGCGTCATCCGATAAGAAAAGTTAAGTTGAAAGAGTATAGCGAATGGAAGGGAACTAAGGGCAACTGAGGATATCGCCGATAACTTTCGATCGTCGTAACTCATGGGGGGAAGGCAAGAGGGGGACACATCGGCTGACGGAAGTTGCGCGCGAGTTACGTGTGCCAGCGAGATATTCCGGCCGCGTGCGCTTACATTCCCGACGTATAACTGATCCCCGCGCTTTACTGACGGATGATGCCGGAATAAGAGTTACCGAAACGATATCCTCCCCGCTGTAATTCGGTGCCACGTAGATTCGCAGCGTGGCGATATGTATGTGTATGTGTGTATATTATAACGTATATATACAGATATATATGCCCGCGCTCGTCGGAGCTCTGGCTGATCTCTCTATTACGGGTCGGATTAGCTAGTTATGAAACTCGACCGAGGCTCGGCGAGCGGTGATGAAGCGTGTTGGGAAAGTTTCCGCCGGGACGAGATCGGGGCGTGGGATATGCCGCGGTGGAGTTGCGCGGAATAAGCGATCAGGCCCTTCCCACGGCACAAGCACATCCATCCCCGCCGAGTAACTTCGTTCTGATACCAGTGTCCAAGGACGAATGTCGCGGCTGAGGATTGCGGCGGAATTATCTCCGGAAGATTCGCGCCAGCTAAGCGCCTAGCTGAGGATAGAAATTGGAACTTGTTCGGGTGATTCGGGAGAAATGGATGCAGCAACCGCGTTGCGGTTAACGTCGCAATGATCGACCCTGCCTTAACGTCGGAAGGTCAACTTGGCGGAGCGGAGATTAAGCTCGAGATTGCGTTTCAGACCTCGCGTGCTTCATTTTGTCAAAGGTATTGTAATTGTTGAGGGAGGGGGAGCGGTGAGAGAGGGGAGCGACATACCTGAGATTCTTGGCGGGCAATCGCGAACGCATTCTACGTGATAAACCGACTACCGGTTGGAAACTGTCGTCGCGCTGTTGCGCGCGCGCGCGCGCTCGCGTAATTTTAATTAAAGAGCTCGGAGAAAGCTGACGCAACATCGTCCTGGCTTTCGACAAAGAACCAGAGCTCTGACGCAACGGCAGAACGTAGCTGAGAGCGGGAGAGGCCGGGCGAGTGGGCTTGGTCTTTGCTGCGAGGAGCGAAGGAGCACAGACTTCGCACATTGTAAAGCTCTCTTCTCTCTCGCATACTACTTCCGTTACTTCTCCTCGGCGCGGCGCGGCCTCCCTTCGCCGCCACCGCCACCCCGTGCTTCTTCCTTCGTCGTCGCGAGCGAGCAGCAGCGCCTACCTGCCAAAGACGATGGGCGCGCTGCGTTACGTCACCGACTGCGAATCAAAATCTTATTAACTGCTGAAAGTGAGTTTCACTTCAAAGTGGAATTTAATTACATTCGCGCCTGCCTACCCGCGCCCTTCCCACCCGTTTCCTTATTTCTCCCGGTCGCCCCTCGGTTTGCTCTATCTCTTCTCTGCTCTCACTCTTTCCTTCCCTTCTCTTTCCCTTTTCGCTGGTTCGCCTTGCTTTCTCATTTTCTTCGATCACCTTCGTAGCTCGTTGCTACCCCCCTTTTCCCCTTCTCTCTCTCTCTCTTCCCTCGTTGCCTGCCGAGTGAAGACGCATCGCGAGGTCTTCACTCTTGAATGAAAATATTTAAATTTCGCCGCCTCGTCCAGCGGAAATTATTGCTCTCGCCGCGCTTCGTCCGACTGCAGCTCCGCACCCACTTTTCGTCCGCCATTCCCCGTCAGTTATCCCCGCCCGAATTACATCCATCCCTCGACGCCTGCCTACCCTTCCGCGCTGTTTACAGCGCGAGCGGATATTCAAATGCCGTCGCGATTATATCCTTCCGCCTGGGCTTAGTCGTGCATCATCGTCGAGCGCGGTGAGCTTCCATCTCTTTTTTCCTTCTCGTAATGCCTGGTCGAGGCAATTGCCTTCTTTCCTTTGAGATAGTCAGCCCTTCCTCCCTCCCTCTTTTGCTGCTTCATCTCGTGATTAATTTCGCGGAGTCCGTTTGCCCCTCCCCCCAGCCACCCCCCTTCCTAAAAACCAGGTGCCCCGGAGAGTCTCTTTGCTCGCTTCATCGTTCGATGAAAACGCTTAAAGACGCCGCGGATTATGAGCTCTTCGTGGCTCTCTCGGATACTGTACAGTACAAAGTGTCCAAGGTTATCACACTATCTCTTTTTTATTTCTCCGACTATTTTAAAACCAATTTTTCTTCAACAAAATGTCAAGGTTTTTTTTTCTTTCACATGATAAAATATGTATAAGAGATCTTTTTAAGATGTCAGCCTTGGACATCACTCGATTTCTTGTGTAATTCAAAATGAATTTTATTTTAACAAATGTAGTTGTCTGGGTCGCAATTTAAACACATTTCAAGTTAAACATTTGAAAGAAAATATAGTGAGCATTTGCTACATTTTGTGTATATTATGAAATTTACTTTTACGCGCTAACAAGAAGATGAAACTACAGTGTTGAAATAACGCGAGCTTTTGCTTCGGATTTGTTATATTCGCTGATTTTTAAAGGATTAAAACCGTATATGAATCGAGCGGAAGAGGTAACGCGCGCTGCGAAGACGTGAAATGATCGTGCCAGTAAAGAGGGAACGCGAATATCCCGCCCTGCGGCTAAAAATTGCACAGATACCCGTATTTTTATGGACAATGTGCCTATGCTTTTATCCCACGACATAAAAATATACGCGCGCCGCGTTACGGTACACTTAGCTCTAGAGGGAATACGGTTTTCGTGCTTAATCCCTCAGGGACTGAAGCACGGAAGCTATTTTTAAATTCCTTTATCGGCGATCTTTGAACTTTTTACGATGGCGAATCGTTGGGCGCAACATAATTTACGATTCTCATGTATGTTTTTATTACGAATTTTCTGCGAATCTCTATCGACGAATGCAAAATTGAAGTGCAATACTTGAGCTATCTTATCCCCGAGGAGACATTTATTTAGACGTAACAATTGACAGTTGGGATTGATCGAAGAAGCAATCGATATTGGGATTGAGAAATTTGATTATCCGCATCTTGTTCGTAGTGCACAAATATTAATCATGCAAATAATTGTCAAATATATACTCAGAGTGTAAGAAGCTTGACAATGAGAGTACTCACCTCTGCTGCTTCCGTCGGGTCCACGGAGGATGGTGCACTCCTCTATTGAACCGAAGGTAGTAAACAGCTGTCGCACATCGTCTTCAGTTTGTTGCTTGCTTAACATACCAACGAACAGCTTTCTGTCTGCGAGGGTCGACGACGGCGCGTTGCGAAATAGAGGGAACAGAGAAAAAAAAGAAAGAACAACGTTAGTCAGTTCCGTGTGCAGGCTTAAAGCGGGTTATAAGGCGTTAAAGAGAAGATCTTGCGGCTAACACCGAGAACGACAAAGTTACACGGTTACACCAGCATCCACCATCCTAAAGGGAGGGGAAATAGGGATATATATATAGATATATATATATAATATATAAAAACGTAACATATCTGTAGGTGCACACGTACGGTACCTTCGACGCGCACGGTTACACTCGTCATTACGTCAACGTGTACATCTAATAGCACTGCGGAAACCGCGCAAGTGTAACGTGTGTGTACGAGTATTTTGTGTGTGTATGTGTGTGTGTGTCTTCTGTGCGACAATAGTAACCGAGAACAACCACGGGAACAATTATCATAACCGATAACAATGTAACATACATATGTAACATATGGAAACGGTACTTTAAGGGAGGATGGTAACGGAAATCGTAATAACAAAGGCAAGAAAAATAATCCAACCAGTGTTGATCTACATTCGATATTGTAATACGTATCAAAACCGAAAAACGAATCGCGATAAAATCAGGATATTAAGCGGTCCAATTATGGCTGACACGCCCGACGGTGATCCGTGTCGAGTTGATGTTTTTTCCAATTTCTTTTCAGGAGCAATTCCACTAAACTAATAAGCGGTTCAGCGGACGAACAATATAATATATTCTCGAGATAGATCACCGTTACACAAAATTTAACAATGAATACTTATATTCTGCAGCTATTTCTAAGTTGTGCGCGGAAAGTTGAATGAGGAAGAACGGGGATCATACATCATACGAGGTGTATTTCATGTTGAATATGATTTTATCACAACTCTCTGATGATATCCGGTTTCGCGCGCGCAAAATCGAGAATTTTCAAGATTAATATCATTCCGATTTCCATTTCGCTTGTTTTTGCAAGGTGGATGTAGCGTACTTGAAACTGTTTTGGTCAATTTCGCTTTTTGAAAGTATTTTCGACTTTGTGTAAGCTAGATTTATCCTAAAATATGGTTGTAGTTGTAATTCAAATTAATAGGTCACAACTCAAATTTTGACAAATTAATAGCGGCGGTAAGCTTGTTTAGAAATATCTGCACTAAATGTGTATCAGCGTGTGTTTGTATATGTGTGTGTGTGTGTGTCCTCGTGTGTAATATCAAATAGTATAAAACACACGACCATGGCTGTGCGAGATTCACAATTAGTAGGATAACACGGGAGAGAGTTCCAATTGAATTGGGAACGGAATGTTGGAGAGAGGATTGGGGAGGAGTGGTGTTCGACTGTTGAGAAATGGAAGGACGTCATATATAAATTGTCATATATAGAATCAAATCTAGGTAATACAATAAGATAAATGTAGCTCACATATATTATATCATAATCAGAAAATATGTACAGAGGTGATAAAAAACACATTGACAACGAACGAGACAACACATCCAACGAGCGAGCCACTATTATATGATCATAGCTGTAAAGAGCGGTATATGTATATATATATATTTTTTATATATATATAATATATGTACGATCAAGATGGTTCTGTCCATACGAATATGGATATGAGATTTAGACTGGGGGGGGGGGGTGGTTTCGGGAATATAAGACGACGGGACTGTGGACTTAGAGACGTAACAATAAACTCGGTACTCGGAGCAAAGGGTCGTTGCTGTCGTACGGTCGGTAGACGCTCTAAGACCCGCGATTTCTCTCTCATGTATTCTGCATCGCTCTCGGTCCATTGTGCCGGTCTGTAGAAATTCTAAGAGCGTCCACGCCACGCACGCCCCGTCGTAACGGGGCTTCAATAAGTGTGATGTAAACGGCGGTGCGTAATAAACAGAGCAAAAAAACACGAACGACAGGTTTACGGCTACAGGTTTCAGTCACGCATGTGGGTACGCACAACACTGTCTATAATATACCTTCTGTAATGCGTAATACGATGCGTATCGTGCCGGATGAGAAAGAACGGATGAGAAGGGGGATAGCGAGACTGACATAGAGGAGCCCAATATAGCGATCGTTTTTCTCATCGCGCGGATTTAAGCAGTGCGCGCTACCGTAAGAGCGTGCGAGTTGATTTTTACAGTTGAATTTTTTGCTGAGAGCATCTCTCGAGAATTTTGTCAGCGAAGAGATTTTGACTTTTCGAAATTGTGCGTTCGGAAAAATCGAAGAGCTTTTCGAATTTCTCTCGAGCCAATTGTTTTGTGCCAATCCAGAGTGCCAATAATCCAACACGGACGAATACATATACGAATCCCATAATCCTAAACGTACGCGAGAGTCCTAATGAGTTGCGCGTGTGTCGAAAGTTTCGTGAAACTTTGAGACCTTTTTTTTTTCTTTTGCGAAAGAATTTGGACGAGCACTTTGTGCAAATTTAGCCTCCTCGGCGGATGGATATGTACCGGCTGCACTAAGTCGGGCTAAAGGGATAGTGGTTCGTGAGGGAATGCTGGGAGTTCGGTGGTTCAAACACTAGCGAGCGGCAAAATGAACTTTGCGGCGGGCTGTGCTGGCTGAATCAGCGGTGTTGGCGTGATGTTGGCGGGAGAGAATGAGAGGGAGAGGTTGGATAAGTTGGACCCGTTTCTCTTTTTTTTTTTTCCTTATTCATCTTGTTCTCATTTCATCGAGGGGGGTGGGGGAGGGGGGAGTTCTCTTTCTGCCAATTTGCGGAGAAGAATAGAGGTACTGGAAGGAAGCTAGCTATCTCCTGGAAGTCGAAGTTACCTTCAGCGGCCGAAACCGGTGCTTCCTACTTCCAGAAGATGGCACAGGCGCTCCCGTCGTCCATCATGCACTCTGGAATACAGAACAGAAACAAAGAAATGGCATTGGACCCAAGTAATGCACCATTCGTCGTCTATATGAATCCTCGCTAGATTCAATTCGAGTCTTTAGTCTCGCCCAACTGCGAATTGTACCCATGCGTTTCTTTCGCATACTCGTACAGTAGTACAGGTCATTTCTTTCGATCGGATCTTCTGCGTGATGAATACGATACGACCTATCAGATTATAAAAAAAATTCATGATCAGTAACAAGAATATCATTTGTAAAAAAAAAACATAATCAACGCTTTATAAAAAACATCGCTGCGTTGAGCGAAAGCTATTTCTCTTCAGTTTACAATTCCAGATTATAATTGATCATAACTTATCAGTTTTCTGGTGCTGCACTAAATTCATTTACGCAGCGGACGATTAAGTTTCGTTAAAATGTATATTCCGTTTGATTATCGTTAAATATCAAGTACGGGTATTTTTGAATTTAACATTGCAATTAGGTTTTGTAATTATAGTAACCTAATTTTCATAATATAATATTAGTCGTGGATATAATGCAATCAGTTTAATAATCGCAGGAATTAAACTATCACGAAATATCAATAGCACCGGTAACAAGATTCGAAACTCATATTATGCTATTTACGATAATGAAACTCGGATAATTTCCATAAACATTTCAATACGTTTGATTTTAACTAATTGAGAAATCTCTCGCAGAGGGGGGTCCGTATCAAAATTGGATGAATGCGAATTTATTTCAGATTTTTTTCCCGAACGGTTTCATCCTTCCGTTCTTAAATCGTCGATAAATTAAATAAGAGACGCGGCACCTTTACGTAAATGCGCCGGGGAATCTCGACGTACGAGCAAAAAATATCAACGGGGGATGGGGGAAGACGGTTTATGTTTTTCCGGTTAGAGATCGCGACTGCATCCCGGATTACGACGCTCTGTTTTCGATCTACCGCATTTCCCGCGTGAATGAGCTTAATGACGCATTTCGCGAGGGGGTTATGGAGACGCAAAATTGGCGAGCCGAGTTAAAGGTCGTTGTCGCGGATGCTAGACGAGAGCTCATTCCGCGAGATGCCTCGGCTCGCGCCTTCCAGCCGGGCTCCGGGGCACATTTAAGGATTTGTCTCGGGAAATTAGATTCTCGCCTGACTTGCAGCCTCGTTGCATCCCCGCTTTCCGCAGATTCTTCCCTTCCTTACCCCTCCCCTACGCTACACCCTCTTTTTACTTCCCCCTCCCCCCTCCGGGCAATCCTCATACCAGCCCACACCCGTCTCGATTCCCTTCGGCGTATCAAACGCCTCGTCGTTTCTCTGCTCGTCGGGGAATATCCCGTCTGCCCTTAGTTTCATTAGCTGGAAACAAACTTCTCTCGTCGTTATTATACATACATACAGGGAACTTTTTTATTCCGTGCAATATATGTATCGGTGTCTTTAACAGCATTAGATTCCATATCAATCGTATACAAGAGTACTATGTAATAAACTACAGATAATTCGCAGTAATAGTGAGTCGCGATAACAGGTTCGTCGTATAAAATTCATGCTCGCGCCGGCGGGCGCGATAGACTACACGATAAAAAATGTACACCCGCGGTACCACCCACCCGGGTCGTGTTGATATTCATCGGCTCGTTCTCTCTACAGAGTTGTCGCGCGCGCGCGGTGCTCCTCTTCGTATCTTTCCCATGCACACCTTGTGCCGAGAGCCAATTTTATTAATTACGTGGAATTTTACAGCTGGCGATGGCCGTCATGTTGACATACGCTTATCGCCGCAGTGGGCCGCGGGTCATAAATTTCGCGTCACGGTAGGGTATAACGGGGTGAAGGAGGGGGCCGCATCCGCGTGTGGTATGACGAGCTTCAGATAATCGAGAGACAAATTGTCGATCGACCATTGTTTTTAATGAGTCGTCGCTCGTGCCCGCCTCGTTTCCTCCCAATCGCGTGACCATACGCCCACCGTTGTCCCGTCGACATATAAATATGTAATTTGGTTGATATTATTATTGCTATTATTATTATTTGAAAAAAAACGCGCTATCTCTAATCGGCGTGGTTGTGAGTAAAACAGTATCTCGGGCAAAAATCTGACGCTTATCCACCCTTCGTTCGTCCGCTCGCGCACTCCGCGTTCGATTCGTCCCACGCGTTAATTTCTATAAAGCATCTCGTGGCAAATATAGCTCGTATCCATTGGTGCCACGATTTAATTAAAAATATGGTATTTATCTTTGGAGGCGGGTCGTAACCGATCGATACTGTTCCATCCGTTCGGCGAGCGCCATCGCCGAAGCTCCCGGCGTCGCTTCCGATGCATGTAAATAGCAGGGAAGCTCGTCCGGGAATTCCCGAAGGCTAAGAGCCGTCGGGGCCCCCTTCGTTACCATTCGCAAAGTCCGCGCCGCACCGGGGACAGCGTTCCCGACGAGCCGGCAACTACTCCGAAGTCCTTCCTGTCGACGAAGGTGGGCAGGACTCCAACGCAAGGAGCGCACCAAGATAAAGGAGGAGAGCATGGTACATGTGAGAGAGAGAAGGGGAAGGGAGAGAGAGAGAGAGAAAGAGAGGGAGATACATATAGAAATGCGAAGGAAGAGATCGAGGGAGATCGCGCAGGGCGTTAGACCGGGATACGCGGAAGAAGGCACGATGTACGGGGGCGGCGAAGGGGAGTAGATGAGGGGGATCGTAATTCATATGCTAATCTGGAGGAGATGCCATTGTAATCTCCGGTCGCCTGCCTCCGTGCGGCCCCACAAAGCCTCGGCTTGACGCGGATGCAGGAGTGATCCTGAGCACGGTGCCGCTGCCGTTCCCGCCGCCGCGCCGCGCGCCGCCGCCGCCGCCGTTGCTTCTGCGGCGCCGTATATACCTATGTACGACGCTGTATCCACGTAGTCGCAGAGAGAGTTCAATCAGGGAGGGTTACTGAACTTCGACAACACCGTCGAGCCACCACCGCCGTCGCCGCCGTCGCCTCCACCCTCATCGGCATCGCCGATGTCTATCCTCCGTCGCGCGTACGATCGTACAAGATGGTTTCCGCCACACTTCATCCTCGCGTCTCACTCTCCTTGTCCACCCTCCTAATCGCATCGTCCTTAACAACCATCCCCGGCGCGATCTTTACGATCCTTCGTGGCCGTTGACGTGACCCTTCATCGGAGCGCGATACAGATGTTAATGACGTCATGTAATTCGTTGGGATAACGCACGGGATCATGGCAAATCCACAGTCGCGTAATTACTAGTCCCCACGACCGACGTTACGCGTAATCTGCCTCAGGACGTCAAGACCGATCCGTGCCGACCGACATCAACATCAAAATCGGAATTAAACCATCTCGAAGACGTATTACTGTTTTAGTAACCTCCGACATTTGATCGCGTCTCGCAATCATGCAATTAACGATATAACAGGATTACTATCCGGTAACAATCGGCCCACGCATTCAGGTCACCTAGAATATCTCCCCATCAGCGGTAATTCATTTTTCGCGCTTTAATCCGTGTATAAATTCTATCTCGATCGCATAAATGGATTCTAAGAATTTCATTTCGATCTGAAAACGGATTTAAATCGAATTGAATCACTTTAAGTTGTCCCGCAAGTAGGTCGAATCTACCATAATCGTTTCTTGCCGATTTCGCGAACTCTCACGTGGGAAACACACTGCATTCTTAGTGAGCAAAATCGATGTAACTTTTTCACGATGTATTTTTATTAAAAAGAAACGAAGGAAATGACGCTGCATATTACTGCTGCGCGTTCATGAAATGATAGTTTAAGATAGCTTACAACCGCTTTTCTCGTCTATCTTGTGAACGATTTCCAAGGGACTTCTTCGCCTCTTTCCACGTTAATGACCGCCCTTTACGCCTGCAATCCCCGACATGCAGTTTAATTACATCATTTTATAGATTTTCTTCTGTAACGACTAGCGCTCGAGCGGCTCGACTTCGCAAAGTAAACGTCCTATTAGCGATACAAAAGATAAATCAGGCTTTTAATTGCGAGACGATGCGACGCTACTGAAACGTTCGAAACCGCGGAAAATGACGGCCTGTTCCGCCGCGTCCGCTTTATCATATCGCGCGCATTGAGGAAGCTTATATATGCGCGCGAGATATCGCGAAGTATTTGTACGATAAATCCGTCCGCGGTAAATCGTACGAACAGTCGAAAAGATATTTTCATGTTAAATTTCGGCCTTATCTTGAAAATCCTTGCTAACGTTTTATAGATTTACCGTATTCGAGATGCGCGAACAATGACCGTTCATAAACGCGCTATCGTCCGCAATATCGGCTGCAATTTTACGATCGTAACTCGCACGAGCTGTGCACTTATCCTTTCCGGCTCTTATCGCGCCGGTGTATCATCGTAGATACGCTTTACCTCTCGGGAAGAGATCTCAACGTGAGTGAAGATTTCTCCCCCCAACGATGCTGCCTCCCCTGAAACATTTTTCACGCATACGTCGATGGGATAAGACCCCGCCGCCGCGCCGCGCGCGCGATAGTAGCGAGCAGCCGAAGCAGCCCCGGAATTAAGTTTACAGCGACGAGAACAGATTTGAGAAATGCGTATCTCGCGCGGAAGTTGGCCCGCCGACTCAGGGTCGGTCGAAGTTTCTACGACTGGATAAGGGTGGGTGCCTGCTGTACCGGAGCTAGTTGAGCAAGTAGATAAGTTTCGATCCCTCAGCGAGCCACCTTGCTCCCACTGCCATCACTCGCCCTACCTCTTCGTCGTAGATAAACGTATCCCGGAATATTGGGGTTGGGGGGAAGGAGGGGGAGCGGCGGGGCCCACAGCCGCCACCGCCGCCTTCTCGCGCGTCGCTGCCAAGTTCGGCCCGACTGACGTGACGTGGACTGGTCTTAAACCCGTCCGAGAGAGAAATCCTCGCGGATTATAAGAGTCCGTCTTCGTGCTGCTTCTTCTTACGAGGAAGAACGACGGATGACGGGAGCACACCGTCGTAAGGCGAGCGCGAACTTACTCTCTTGGATTTGTAACTGCAGTTTCATTTTATGGTATGTCGGAGTATTTAGCGAAGTTAGTTCACTTACGAGCAATACGACACTTACGAGCACTCTCAGAGAAGTTTGAAAATTACAAAAAGGCTTATGAAACGTTCTTGTTTATCATGATATTCATTTGAATGAACGTTTCACTGATATGGAATATTTGAATTTCGAGGAAAAATGTATTTTAATGGTCGAGTTTTGTAATTACAGCTAGTTTCTCGTCAATTTTTAAGTAGCAAAAATATTTTATACATTCAAAGAGAGAAAAATATTAATCAATTAAGTTTTATATACTTTTAAAAATTATTAATTAAAACCGTATTAATGGTTTATTATTTCAATATTAATTTTATTCATTTTGAAAGAAAGATCATAAAAAAATAGTTAAATGTATTTTTTAGAATTACTCTTTTAAACACATATTGTTTATCGCACAAATGTAGCGATTCATTGAGAATAATTAATGACAATTCGATGGAACTATTTTAGCAGGCCTATGCTGACTCCGAAGAACACTCATCACGAATAAAATGTGGTTTTGGATATCCGCATGTTAAACAAAACGTTCGTTTTGTTCTCCTCGTCTAGCGAGACGATAATTTCCTCGAGAGTTAATTCCTCCTTCGCTTCCGCTCGGGGAGTCGCAAGGAAGGAGGACGCGAAGGGCGCGTTAACACTTAGTTTCGGCGACAAAGGTCCAATTCTTGGTCCCTACGGTATCCTGACGCGACAATGGGAGAGCGAACTCCCGGCGAAAAGTACCCGGGGAAAACTAGTTTGCCATTGATTCATCACGGGCCGTATATTCGTGGGATATTTAATTATTTACTGTCGTTCATGAAATGAGTATCCAAGATACACGTGTGATTATATAAATCTCTTGCGACGTATCGAGTCTTTTTACTTGTACGGTGTAAAAATGGAAATATTGTGGATAGTCAAAAAAAATGGAGAAAAGTTACTTTAAGAGCGTTATTATTTTTAATTATTTAGCTAAATTTAACGACTCTTTAAATTCTAAATTTAATTTAAAATTTGATAAGAATTTTGATATTCTTCATCGTAATTAAATTAGCATAATTAAATTATAATTTTCTCAATATAAAGACATATATTGGATCGATTGCTTGTTCTCACCTCCGCGGTTTTCACTGTCCGCTGGCTTCACTTGAATAGGACGGTTCATCTGCAACAGAAAATAAAAACGACACGTTAGTCGTCTCACAATAAGGCGTCTCTCTCTGGGTTCCTATGATATTTCTTATATTTACAGACAGTCATGGACTTTTGTCTTTTCTATTTCTGCTTTTATCCTTTCTGAGAGGATAGAAGTGGAGCAAGAAGAACGAGAGTTCATGGCGGGACGGGTAGGACGAAACCGGGGCACGCGGGAAGGCAAGAGGAATATCCAGTTTGCCGAGAAAGCGGAAGTATCGTTATTTGTCCGGCATGTATGCGCTCGTCCTTCCCGTCACTTCGGCCCCGTTCAAACACCATCAGTGGTTGCGAGAGCTTCCTCTGCCGTTGACAGTTCTGGCTGTCAGAGTGCGCGTGGGCTCGCGAGTAGAGGAGCGGCGACGGAGACGGGAACGAGATGGAACGAGTGTGACAGAGGCGCTCGAGAAAGGACGAAGAGAGGGAGAGGGGGGTGGGGAGCAGGAGGAGCAGCCGGGTATCCCATCCCACCGTTGTGGGTTACGAAAGCACGGAACCCGCCACTCGTCCTTCCGCCGCGGTCCTGCTAGAAGTCCTTTGGACCGCTGCGGATGGGTCGGGGATCCCAACGAACAAATAACATTGTTTATTTCTCGGACGGGTCGCACCGCCGCAGCGCGTTCCAGTTCGCTCCTAAGGGATGAGGATGCATGATTCATGACGTGGGGGACACAGGACCGTACTTCGATCCCAGTTTGCACGCTCCTCCCGCGCCTCGTTTTCCCGCCTCTTTCCTCGTCCCTCTCTCGCGCGCGTTTTCGTTTCTCCTCATCGACTTCCCTCGGTCTTGAACTCTTTGCACAATACACCCTCCCCCCCGCCCCTTCTTTCCACCACTTCCGTGTCTCCGTTGGCGCGAATGCCGCCTTCCAACGGTGGTATTATCCTACTGCTAGCCTTGCAGATCCTTTCTCTCTAACCAATTTTCCTCCGAGGATCACTGGACTGCCGCATATGCGAAAGAGTTCCAAGATCTTACGGTTTACCGGTGCACAGTAAAAAGAGATACAGAGATAGGGCGATACGCGCGCGCGGTAATCGTGCGATTTCTACTTGCGTCTGAATTTTAGCGCGATGTCCCGGAAAAACGGCCGACACACGTGACACGACCCCCATGGAATTGGTTTTCTAAACTTGCGTTTTTATTTAACGGACACGACGCAAACGTGATCATCGACGTTCAAAGTGCCACGTCCAAAATGGAAACGTTACATGTCCCCGTTAAAGTCGAAATTTGTCCTGCAACGCGTGTTCCTTTGGCGAGACAATTCGCGAATCAAGACATCGTGCACGACAAAATTGTGAACAAAAAGTTGTTTATGTTTCTCTTTTTTTTAACAATTGAATAAAATGTTGTATTTCAGTCATTTCAGATCACACTTCTTCAAATATATAATTAAAAATTCTTTTCAAATATATCTACCAGTCCCTAAATTTATTCAGTAATATTATATAAATGAATTATTATCTAAAAAATGAATCGTTAACAATAAAAGAATGTGGAAATTTCATGTTTGATAACTTGTAATATTAAATATTTTTTAAATTATTATTTAGAAAGGAAATTAATATTTTGATAACTCTCCAACGAAATTTCGTTATCATTTTCACGTTTTATAGTTTTTACTCGTTCAAGTTATTTGTTTCAAACTTCTAAATGTTCTTTAAAGAACTTAATGAATTGATCAATTAACTATTTCGATTCCTGCTATGTGTAATAATCAGTCATATCCGTATTAGTTTGAGCGCGAAGGGCCCGCGTGGCAAACATTAATTGTTACACGGCGTGACGTTCAATCATGACGACACTCTGATCCCAACAATAAAACACGAATCCTATTTATAATCACGAACAGGCGAGCCGGCAGGCACCGCGCCGGCCATGCCGATGCACCAGGGATGCAGGTGCGCATTTATTTATCCTGAATGCGAATTATCACTCGACCGGAGACGCAATTCTGACGTATTGTTTGATTGCGTCAAAAAGTGAAGATAACGGGCTAAGCGCGCGATACTGCCGACAAATTCGCACGGAAATTGGACGAAATACGATATGAAACGGTACAATGGAATAGTTCTCTCTCTTTCGCTCTCTCTGTTTCGCGATCGGTCAGCTCTGCCGCGGATTTTAGACGGAATATTACGTCAGAAAAGTGCGCGGGGCCGCATTTTGAAGACCCAGTTACCCGGCAACAAGCGAAACGTCAAACATCAATCGTCGACAGAATTAATTACGGGTTGCAATTAATTTGCCAATTAGATCACAGGCCGGGATCCATTTAGATGTAATCTGCTTGCTGGCAGCTCATCCTCTTTCCGCGTTTCCCTCCGCTCTAGTATCTGCCGCGCAGCATCCAACGCGAGCGCGTACAGAGAGAGGCTTGGCATTTCGCTCCGAAGCCATTTATGGTGATCGTGATCCCCGAGCGACGACGAGGGAGAGAACATCGGCCAAACATCACGTCGCTTGCGGTGATGCTGTAGAACTGCAACGCCGACCGGGGAGGCAAGGAAAATAGAAGAGGAAGGAGGAAAGACGCTCCGGTCTCGGCGCAAATAATAAAATGTTCGGCAGCTCAGGATGGTGCCTCGTGCTGGGGCTGCTAGCGGCGAGCCTGTCGGCCTCGCTCGCGCAGGCGAACTATCCTCCTCCTCCGGAGAAGTTGACCGGCATGAATCCGTGCATCAGTAAACAGACGTGCCACGAGTGTATACAGACTCCGCACTGCGCTTGGTGCGCGGCACCAAAATTCCCAGAGAAGAGGTGCTTCCTCCCGAATATCAACACCAAAATATTCGCGACGTGCCCCCCTGAATACACATGGAACCCGGACAACGTCTTCAGCATGCTGCGGCACCGGAACTTGACGAAGGGCGGTTACGCCGCCGCCGGCGGCGGAACGGGTGGGGGATACATCGAGAGCTCGTACTCGCAACTTCTCGTCTTCCAGCACGTCTTCATCGCACTCCCACAAGGAGAGTTGGGGCGGTGGCGGCGGCAGGCGACGAGAGGCCGTGCAAATGTGGCCGCAAGAAGTCAATCTGAAGCTCAGGATAAACGAGGCTTGCAGAATGTCCTTTGCTTATTTCCAAGCGGAGGATTATCCAGTCGATCTCTATTATCTTATGGACCTAAGTAAATCTATGGAGGATGATAAGAAGAAGCTATCCGATTTGGGCCAGCTACTGGTCGAGAGTATGAGCAAGATTACGAGCAATTTTCGTCTGGGTTTCGGCAGCTTTGTCGACAAAGTCGTGATGCCGTACGTCAATACAGTGCCAAAATCCCTCATCGAACCGTGTGACGGATGCGCGGCGCCGTACGGATACAAGAACATTATGAGGCTCTCTCAGGACACGAGCAAATTTGCGGGTTTGGTACGCAATGCGTCGGTGTCCGGCAACCTGGACGCACCGGAGGGTGGTTTCGACGCGATCATGCAGGCGATAGTCTGCCGGAATCAGATCGGCTGGCGCGAGAAGGCGCGCCGGCTGCTGGTGTTCTCGACGGACGCCGGTTTTCACTACGCCGGCGACGGCAAGCTGGGCGGTATCATCAAACCGAACGACGGCCTCTGTCACCTGGACACCTACGGCACGTACACCCACTCGTCCCTGCAAGACTATCCGAGCATCTCGCAGATCAACCTGAAGGTGAAGCAGAACGCGATAAACATCATCTGGGCGGTGACCGAGGAACAGATCAATGTCTATAAGAGATTGATGAAGCACGTGGAAGGTTCCTTCGCCGGCAAGCTCTCGGACGATTCCAGCAACGTCGTGGAGCTGATCCGCGAGCAGTACGACGCGATCTCGAGCTCGGTCGAGATGAAGGACACAGCCAGCAGCGCGATCAAGGTGAAGTACTTCTCGAGCTGCTTGGGCAACGGGCCGGCGGTCGAGACGTCGAAATGCGACGGACTGAAGGTCGGCACGAAGGTGGAGTTCATCGCGGAGATCGAGGTCACCAGCTGTCCGGCCAACAGATCAGAGTGGAAGCAGAAGTTTGACATTTATCCGGTCGGTATCAACGAGACTCTCACGGTGAACCTGGAGATGCTGTGCGACTGCGAGTGCGAGCGTAAAGGCCACATGTTCGAGGAACATTCGTCGGAATGCAACGGCATGGGCACGCTCAAGTGCGGCGTATGCGGGTGCTACGACGGATGTTTCGGCAGGCACTGCGAGTGCAGCTCGATTCAAGAGATAGCCGGCTTCGACAAGCACTTTCAATTGTGCCGTCCCGACAACATTTCTCTTGTGGATTGCTCCGGCCGCGGTGCCTGCACCTGTGGCCAATGCGAGTGCAAGGAACGAGAGAATCCGGAGGAGAAAATATCAGGACCTTTTTGCGAGTGCGACAATTTCTCCTGCGATCGTGACCAGGGTAAGCTGTGCTCTGATCATGGCACTTGCGAGTGCGGCCAGTGCGTCTGTAATTCTGGTTGGACCGGACCGTCCTGCAACTGTAGGTCTTCCAATGATTCTTGCATCGCGCCTGGAACCACGAACGGTGTGCTCTGCTCAGGCCATGGCGACTGTATTTGCGGTGAGTGCATTTGCCACGAGGAGGGCAGCATTCGATACTCCGGCAGGCACTGCAACAAGTGCCCGAGTCGCTGCGAGGAGCTGAAGCCCTGCGTACAGTGCCAGATGTACGGCACCGGGAACTACAGCGAGCCGGAGGAGTGCGCGAGGAACTGCAAGGAATTCGTGCCCGAGGGCGTGGAGACGGTGATCGTCGACGTTGACAACGACGAGGTGCCGTGCTTCGGCACGGACGAGGACGACTGCAAGTACAACTTCGTCTACTACTACAACGAGACCAATTGCCTGCAGGTGCGCGCTCAAAACGAGCGCGAGTGCCCGCCGCAGGTCTACATGCTCGGCATCGTGCTGGGCGTGATCGCGGCGGTGGTGCTGA
The DNA here is from genome assembly GCF_000956235.1 of Wasmannia auropunctata. Classification (NCBI taxonomy): domain Eukaryota; kingdom Metazoa; phylum Arthropoda; class Insecta; order Hymenoptera; family Formicidae; genus Wasmannia; species Wasmannia auropunctata. The sequence continues at coordinate 446,610 of NW_012027256.1, forward strand.
TCGGTCTCGCCTTGCTGCTGCTGTGGAAGCTGCTGACGACTATACACGATAGACGAGAATTCGCCCGATTCGAGAAGGAGAGGATGATGGCGAAGTGGGACACGGGAGAGAATCCGATCTACAAGCAAGCGACTTCCACCTTCAAGCGAACTTCAAGCGACTTCCACCTTCACCGAAGCAGTCGACAAATTAGCCGTATTAACGGGCACGACCGCGAACGCAGATTTCGCGCAGTTAGAGCATGCAGTTCCCCCACTTGATATCCACGCGAAAGATTATTCAAGTTAACTCGAGCCAGACGCGCACGCGAGCGCGCACGCCCCGTAGTAATTAAAATAACTGAATTATGTAACGAAAATGTCGAGTGCTTTCGTATAGCCGAACCGTGTTCTTCGGCGCGCTTTGACGATTTGATTTTCGCGTGCGGTTGATGAAATCATTTGCAATAATGCAAAGGGCCAATTGCGAGGTTTCAAGAGCTAATTCTTCCAGAGAAAATCAAAATAACGTCCCACACGTAGAACACAAAAGTCATAATGATACCATTATGAAGTCACATGATATCATATGGACGTCATTATGACCTCATTTGCTTCTATGTTCTATCTGGGATCAAATTTGTCGACGATCAACGACTAGCGGCATTACAGCATATTCGTGAGAAAACGCCGTAAGAATATCTACGCGTGACAAATATGAATATTTTTTTCGCCAAGAAGATCCGAGTGTCTCCGTAGCCTATCGTAGGGCTTCACGATCGGTATTAACTTACCGATGGGTAATCAAGTAATGAATACATCGTCGGCAAAGACCGTACGTATATAAATCATGCCGGGGAGAATGTGCCGTGGGCTACAGGGCGAGCCCTTATCTCCAATCAGTACATTGATTGCACGCAGGCAGGTCAAATACTCGGCAGCTCGGTCCTAACACGATAGCTTATTCAATTTCCGAAACGGCATTCACCATTCAATTTGGCGGTTATCAGCCTGCGCCCATCCCCTATCTCGGGGTTTTGCGTGGCCCTCCAGAAAGCCGCGCGGCTGGATTTCGTTCCGAAAGAAGAGGCTCGGTTTATCAATGGGGTATAAATTGAGATAATCAAGATTCCGACGGCGGTGCCCCGGTATTTTTGGCGTCACGCGGGTGATCTCACTGAATTTCGATTTCGCGATTGATGACGTGACGCGTATACCCTCTGACATTATCATGTTGTATATGTCAACTCTGTCCGTAGTATACGCGAGTTCATGGGGAGATACTCGTTGAAGGAAAATATTCTCCACTATATACGCGGCAAGCGGCTGTATCTCCGGCGGCTAATTCGATAAGGCAAAGTTCTACAAGCTCGCGAGTACAGGCATTATCATTCGGCGCATTTGCCGCGCGCGTGGCTATCATTCAGCATCTACCGGGCGGCAGAGCGAGGCTGCGCACTTTCCCGCACAGTGTACATAGATAATCGAGCTTAATTAATTGCTCGTGATGCGCGCTCGGGGCTCAGCAAACACATTTACTTATTACCATCCATCTTGAGCGGTGCCTCTCAAGGGGATCGATTTTCCAAGTGCACGCGGCTGATGACACAAATTGCCAAAGGGTCGACGCTCGATCGTAACGCGATCATTAAATAGAGGCGCGGCTTTTTCTCCGTTGATCTCGCTCTACGAAACAGAGAAAGAAAGAGAAAGAGAGAGAGAGAGTACGCGACGGCATCCCGTTGGAAAAAAACGTACTTAATTATCCAACGCTTCCTCCGGTAGCGTTTACAAAAAAAAAGAAGAGAGTTAATCGCAGATCCCCAAAACGGCTTTTATGCATGAGGCGGCCTGGAACTATCTGTCTTCGTTCATCCGTTTTGCATATAATGCGTGCGCGGCGCGTGCGATGTTTCCTCTCCACGTGTGTTAACTTTAATCTAAAATTCCTTTGCGAGGATAACGCGCGTCGACATATTCAACAAGCGTCGCTGCCAATTAGTACGCAGGAAGTATCAGCTTTCAATTTTAATAACGCCTCTCCGCCGCAACATTCATCGCGCCCTTTTACACCTCACATTCTCGTAAAATCGTAAATAGAGGTATTCGTTTTAATAATAAAATAATACAGGCTTTCGAGCGACGGAATTGATGCATATTTCCGAGACGGTATCGCGGCGTTTCGCTGGCATGCTGCCAGTTGACATCACCTTCGCTGCTGCTCCAATCGAGCGACTACGACACCGCCGGGCGCAACAAGATTACGCGGCAGTTAATAGTCGGCCACGCTAATCGGCACGTCTCGTCGCCGAAGTACTGGTCTACCCGAAGCGGAAGTCCCCCGTACACCTGATCGTTATTGACTGGTACAGATCCCTTGGGTCGTAAGTGACATTTACACGATGCGTTCAACGTTAAACTCGTCCGGAGAGACGAGGCCGGGAGACGGAGCGTCGTATCTCAGTTCCGGTATCTATACGGACGCCGGGTTCCCCTGACAACGAGGCAACAACAAACGCCTAATGGCCAGTTCTCGACTCAAAGTTTAATTTCCTGACCAGCGGACAGTGCTTAAAGTGACCTTCTCCCTCTTCTCTCTCTCTCTCTCTCTCCCCCCCCTCCCTCCCTCCCTCCTCTCGCTCGCTCCAGCTCGATCTTCCTCTCCCTCTTTCTCCGTTTGCTCCTCCCCCTCCCGACCCCGCTGTCTTGCTTGTCATCACGACCGTTTTCTCTCCTTCCGTCGTCCCTCGCGCGCGCACCGGTCTCGGGGAATCGCGACCGGACGTACAGCCGCCGCTATGAAATATTAAAGAGTTAATGGCGACCCTCTTCAGAGTCGCGGGTAATTACCGCCTGACAGAGTCGCGTATCGCTGGATTAATCGATAGCGCCGAGTTTGATCCCTCGAGACGCCATTAATTGCTCGTACGTTCGTATACGAGAGACGCGCGCAATCTCTCGCGCGCGTTTTCCATCCCTTCCACGTATAATCTCGCGTTTTGTGTTCCCTTCGTGACTCGCCCGTACGGACACGATGATGCGACCGCCGTTAAAAAATTTCTTCCACCAAGGGACAACGGGGGTAACGTGCAGGCCGCGATAGTACGGTTGCGTTGTATATATCGATCTCGGGAGAGAAGAGAGCTCCATGAACCCGGAACCCACCCATGCTCGCTCGTTTGACGTACATATACATCGTATAATGCCTACGTGATCGTGGCACTGACCCCGACCGTAACGTCGCTCCTCTTTGTGCCCCGATATGCATACGTGCAGAAAAAGTTTCGGGGTTGCCGAGCACGTTCTCACCCCACCGCATATCGCGCATCTTTTTCCCCCGTAATTCTTATGGAAGCGTATAATAAAAATAAAAGGAAACAGCATGTCAGAAGACAGATGGCCGCAATGCCCAGTTGTACGCATTAAAAACCAGATTTCCCAGTCTAGTATCCCGTTACATACGCATCATCTTTTTAGTCATCTATAAGAATTGAACCAAGTCATGCGTTCACATATGTTAAGGGGAATAAAATTGTATGATTATTTAATTATCCTGTCTGTTCTATTATTAGAGAATAATAGAACAGACAGTAATGTAATATTTACTTTAACCTTATGTTCTTTCTCTTTTGTTGTAAATTTACTTCGATAATGATTATATTTGTATATGTATATCATTTCTTTCTTGATGCGATGACAGGCATGCGCTCGTTTGTATATTACGAATATATTTGAAAGGTATAAAATCATGCGTATGATTGTCGGGTTGTCGGGCTACGATACTACGGCAAAGTAACGCATTCTCTCGAAAACGGGAATTACGTTGCGCTTTTTCCCTTCCCCCCCCCCCCCCTTCCCCAACCCCAGTTTCGTAGCCATACTCTGACGTTCGGCCCAGTGAATTTTTTTTACACGATTACACGATCGTATACCTGCACGAGATATAAAGCATTCGCTTTCCCACCTATTCAATTTCTCTCTCATTTTTCTCCTTTTTTTTTATTCAACTCCATCAGTTTTTTCCCTAACGCTCTACAAATATTTGAGCGCCGACTATACCTTCCCCCGCCGAAAGAGCATTCGAGTCGAGTGAGCTTTCGCGCGCCCACCCCCTCCGGGCCACACTCGTCGTTCACCGATTGTAATCTAAGCCAATGCTTCGGCGCGCATTAAATGTCAAACGTTATACGCCTCTCTATTTCACGGCTCTGCGGTAGCGAGCGCGCCGGGGCGTTGGATGTGGCAGTCGGCTGGACAAACGCTCGGAAAATCGCGAGGCGGGATGCGATTGCCGCCCCCCTTCCCCTCCCTCTAACGGGTTTACAGCGCTCTTTGACGCGGTTCCGTTGTCACGTACCACCATTCCGAGGCTTCGATCGCCGCCCATTTGGCGGGTTACAGTCGTAACAAACGTCGAAACTTCATTGCCTCTACATGATCCGCGCCGCTCCGGCAAATGTTCGCGTCGCGCATAAGAAACCCGACATCACGCAGACATCGTCGTGGGAATAGTTATAGCTTTAAAAGACGCGATTCCAAAAGGAAAACTTCAAAAGATTTTTGACGAAAATTTCAAGTCGGCGAAGAAGGTCAAAGAGAATCACGAAAGTTTCGCGAAAAGCTAACAATGCACGTGACCGTCGGAATCTACGCGAATTTCAACGACGCGCGCGAGTCACCATTTCAAATTACGGTCTCGGTCCAACGTAGAATCCCAACGAAATCCCAATTCTGTCGTGATCGATGAACTTTGCCGGAATGCAAAAGCGCTGTCGTTGCTGGGAACGGTCGGGGGACAATCCAGATAGAAGGGTGGCGATGATTAAACCGACAAATCCAATGAGGAACCTCCGCTCCATTTGAGTTTCGTTATCGCGAATTTTAATCGGCGTCACGTCGCGGATTCCAGATGATGGGTCCAGATGTCCGCGCTCGCCGTACCGCCGGCGCGTCGCACGATCCGCGTTTATTATTGGCGATGGGCCAGCATCCGGATTTAGGATTGATGTGCCATGCAAAGCGCCGCGCGCGGCCATGTGGCGGGCCGCATTACCAACGACGTTATGCACCAGCGCATTCACGTGTGCCGCCGCATTAATTGATGCACGTTTCTGCATCAACACCCAGCCTCGTCTCGTGAGAACTCGTCATGTGCCGCGGCAATGGAGAATCTCCGATACAATCGCGCCCAATGTTTACGCGTCCATAAACACAGACGGCGTATGCGAGAGAGAGAGAGAGAGAGAGAGACTAGTCTAACTGTTATCGCATCGCGCGCGAACGCGGAAATTAATCTCATCTTCTCGCTTTTCCTCGCAATTGCACGCGAAATGTACCTCGTGCATCGGCAAGTATCACTCTACTTAATGAACGGCGCTCTAGTTAATTCGTTCCTGAGAAACGCACGGGGGATCGATAGATTCTTCGAAAGCGGATGCGCCGCAGTATTTTGAGACGCACGGGCTGTGTTGGCTTGCCGCGATTAATCAGACGAACGCGCTGCTGTCTCTCCCTGTTTTCCCCCTTTCCCTCAAACCGCTGAGTAACCGAACGCAGACACGCCCGCGGGCATCGAACAGCTGCTCGCGTGTCTCGGCGTACGCGCGCGCGGCGTACGTATTCACGCGTATGTCGTGCTCGCGTGCAAGTACTGCTGCTAACGTTATGCACAAGGGTCGACGCGACGAATGGGAGGGACGAGATGGAGAGGAGAGGAGAGAGAAACAGGAAAACCGGCGTGACGAGGGTGTTATTGTAAACGTTACGCATGCAGAAGCTGCGCGACATATGGATAGGTATGCGTTACATCCGCGCTCTCGCGCGCCACGCCAGGCCGCCAGAAATAGTCGCGCGTAAACACGAGAGCGCGAGCGACGAGGATCTTTTACGACTCGGGCGCGCGTGAAAGGGCCCCCGCGTGTTCGCGATAACGCATCGACAGGAAGGAGGACGGAAATGCGGTGAAATCGGCAGCCGGTCGTAAACTCCGCGGAGTATCATATGCATTTACACGCGTGCCCGTCAAGACGACGTCGTCGTCTCTCCCACGTCGTCGTTCCTCTCCTCCTTCTCTCCGCTTTTACGATCTCTCACCGTACATTTCCGCGTACGCGAATCGTACGTCGAAAGCGACTACGTGACTTGAATCTTGATGCATGCATCACGAGCGTGTTCGAGCGAGACGCATCGCGGGGTAGAGAGGGAGGGCCCATGGGAAGAAATCCGACATCCACGAGCCTAATCCCGCGTCTCGCGATCCGTCGATCGATCGACCCCGTGCCGGAGGATGTCGGCAAGGGAAACTCTCGCGCTGCCGATGCGCGACGCGACGAATGTTTAATGTGTACACACATCTTCGACCGAGCGACACGTGCAAGAGGCCCTCCTACTCCCTCGCAGCGCGACGGAGGAGAGTAGTCGGCGAGGAGCCAGTTTAAAACTATTCGCGCAAGCGCACTCACCATCTGCAGGTCGTTCCGACGCGACGATACCACTCCATTGGTGAACAATTAAGCGCGGGTGGTCGTGGTTCTGGCGGGTGTGCGCGATCGTCTAGAACACGTAGCGCGCCACTCGAAGAATAATCCAGATCGGTACTATCAGCGGATCCGCGATACCGCAGGAGTTCAACACCAACAAGTTCCAGCGAAGAATCTCTTAAAGTCTCCTCGTCGTTTGTCTTTCCGCGCACTCCGCGTAGCACCGGATATCGCGTTAGTCGCGTAAGTCGCGCGCGCTGGGTAGGTCACACGTGTGTGCGTCAAGAGGGCACGAGCGAGCGAGCGAGCGGGCGCCGCGACTGATTCTCCAGGCCTACACGCACCCTCTATCTTCTGTCCTGCGCCTCCTTTTCCGCCACCCTCCGTGCTCCTCTTACCCTTCGTAAGTCTCCCTCTTATCCCCTACGTGCGCCCCCCTCTTCGAACGCGCTACGCACCCTCTTTGCGAGGAAGCCCACGCACCCTCGGAGCAGCCGATATACTATGTCTCTCTCGCTCTCTCTTTCTCTCTCTTTTTTCCTACTCTATCCCTTTATCTCTTTTCCACCTTATGCATTTTCTCGTGTTCCCCCTTTTCCCTCCGCCTCCCGATGATATCGTAGTCTTTTCCCGGTGTCCTTTTCCATCGTCCCATATCGACGGAACCCCATAACATTCGGCCAATCAAACGAGCGCGCGCGTTTCCAGGCTCCCCGTGCTTGCGGTCCTCAAAGCAAGAAAAAAAGACGAAGAAAAAGAGAAAACCGGGACACGAAAGGAGTTGGGGCTTCAGAAAGTACTAAGGACCGGGATTCTAACCTTGGAAAAGACGTGTATATATGCGTGTAACTGTATACACTTACATACTACGCATCCTTGGGGACGATCGTAGGCATTCGTTCTAGGTCGGAGCCCGTAATAAACCGAGGCCTGCGAGATGAGAAGGACGATATCCACAATACCTCGGCGTTGCGAGTCATTCAGCGAAAGAGAAGGAAAGCAAATTTGAATTTGATATTCGAGATATTACAGCGATGCTCGCGCGCGCGATTCGACGATGAAATTAGGTCACTGTCCGACGTTATCTCTCGGCGAAGGGAGAGTAGAATCAACGGTTGATGGAGCCAGAGATGAAACGTCCGTGAGCGACGTATGAGATCCCGGCTTAATCCCACTATTCATGCGAAAATTTATCTTTGCCGGGCGCTTAAGCGTAAGGAGATGCATTTCGAATCCGAACGAACATCGCTGAAAGGAGGCAAAATAAAACACGCGAGTTGGAGGGGAGGAGAAGCGCGTAGGGACCCACAGTTAACCTCTCGACTTTGCCCTCCCCTCCTTCCGCCCCGGGGATTTGTTGGTCCAGAAGGACCACTCGTACGTACATTCGCGAAACTCTCTGCCGAGCTCTCTCTCTCTCTCTCTCACTCGTACACCGCCCCTTCCTACGGGCATCATCCGCAGTTCGCGTTTTTAAAGGGCGCACAAAAGCCACCGGAAATTGCTGCCGGCTCTTCCGACGTTACGGCCGGTTCTATATCTGTCCCTCTCTCGACCGATCTCTCTCCCCTTTTCCCCTTCTCTCTCTACCCTTTCTCCGTTCACGTATGCCTCTCTTTTTCTCTCTTTTATCTATCTTCCTCTTCTTCTACCATCGACGATTTCACGAGTAGGTACCTATTGGCGGATTTGGATAGCGGCTCGGTCGCTTCTGCATTCGGGATGAGGCGCGACGACGAATGATCGTCGGCTACGAGCTTGGCTTTAACGAAGACGCGGCCTATCGTGCGTTCTCTGCGTATTCAGGAGGTGGGCGATGGACGTGCGCGATCCGTTCTACGGAGGCTGCGTTTCGATGGCAGTATTGCTGCGATACCCTACGCGCCAATCGGGGAACGAATTTTCATTATTGCCGGTATAATGGTAGCGTACTTACATTGGAACGCAGCTAAGGCGCAAGTGGTTTAGCGATCGTGCGAGCGACGTGAAAGTTATTCCAAAAGTAGTTTGAGTTCGGATAAAACGAGAAATATTACATAAATTGTCGTTTGTATCGTAAATCCTATTTTAATCGAGTACCCCGTAAACATACGTTTTCGTACACAGAATTTTTTTTTAAATTTACCTTGAAATCCTGTTAATCATGGAACACAGTTTTGTCAAATCTCGTGTTATATACGTGGGTTTGCGTCCGCGCTTATGAGTTGCTAAGAGCCAGTCTGGACGCACATGCCGCAGAGCTGCTGACTAGGCCGAAGTATTTACCTAGCGGCGAAGGGTGAAGATGGACGCGCACGGGGAAAGGAAGCAAGTGAAAGTTCGTAAGGAAAACTCCAACGAACCAGGCCGCGTTGCTTTTTGATGACTTCGGCGAAGTTCGCCCCGAGACGATGAGGTCTGGGAAAGACTTCGAAACTCGAACGTCGATATGGAAAGTGCGGGAGCCCGGATGTTATGGATTACGCGATCAATCTCGTACGAAAATGGCGAAAAGTTCGCGGGCCATATTGTGGCAAGATTGATTTCATAAATTCGCGATGAGCTCCACAAGACGAATGACGTGCTGATAGGCTGGTGTAATCGAGGAGGTATCGATTCCATTATATTTGAATACGTCGTGCACCGCCTTAATAGAGCTGGATATAGCTACAGTCATTTAGATAGTTAAGACCGTTTAGAAGTTTAGATAATCGCAAATGTCAACAACGGAGAACTATCGATGCCTTTCCTCAATCGAGTTCACGAGTTCGCGGCGTGATACGACACATAAGCTTTATTCGTATATCCGTATATCCTAATCCTCGTATTAATTCAACAGAATTTCATAACGTAATCGCACGCGATCTGTTATGTCACTTGGCAGTTCGAAGTCGATCGATCTCTCATAAATTATCGGATGATCCTCCGACTAACTCCAACGAGGCTCCTCCATCAAGCATGACTGGTACGTGACGCTATGAATCTGCTCTCCTCCATCTCCTACACATCTCGACGCCCGAGCTCGAAAGAGCGTGTAACGTGGCCGATCGCAGGATTCGGACTATCGCTTTGTAACGCGGAGGTTGAAACAGTGCGGATACGATATGTATACATATATATGTATATATATATCCGAGGCGGTGATATTATTCATACGCGGTATGCGTTTATAAAGAAGCCCACGGCCCAGAGTTAGAGAGATGCGATCGTGGACTCTCTCTCTCTCTCTCCGAAGCGAGACCCTCTCTCCATAGCAACCCGGGGCGGGAACCTCTCTTACCCGGTCTCTCCCTGATATCGGAGTCCGCGATTAGCGGACCCTTTCTACCAGCTCGCAGTCCGTACACTCGCTATGAAGATCCTTCGCTCCCGTGACTCTTCAACATTCTCCGTATTGGCCTTATTACGTTTCTTCCTTTCTCGCTAGTTCTTACCTCTCCTTTGCCTAATGATTCTTCCCATCGCCCACGAAGTTTCCCTCGTCCTACTTAATTTTTTTTTTCGCCACGATACTTACGTTCTCGTTTTGTGATCTTACATAATCAGGGGATGAATTTTTCGAAGCTTCTTTGTGTACAATTGAAATTACGACTCTATGTACATCGGCAATCAGAAAGGATTATCGATACAAAAGTGAGTTTGTCCGTGATTGATCGGTCTTGCGTAAGAAATGAAAAAAGCGACCGAGTTTCAGTAGGGTAACTGATGGCATCAGGGCGCTTTGCCCCCTTCGTTGCGCTTAGGCTCTCGAGCAGGCGCACGCAATCAGCTAGTTATTTTGATAGCTAAAAAGAACCGTCTGCCATCTGCGTTGTTTCCCGGGGAGATAGAAGGCGTACATACGGTTTCGATTTGATACTCGAGGCTCATTATTTACTTCTCTGCTGTAGTTTCTATTAAATTTTTATGCTATTATCCACACTTAGGTAAAGATTGCTGTGATCAAAGCAACTATTATTTTATAGTAACTTCAGTTAGTAATAGTTTATTAATGTGGGTGTAGAGCTACTGCAGTAAAATATGAGAAAACAGAGTCCTCTGTATAATTTATATAAATTATCGATATTTTATGTTATTTTATGTTCATGATAAAATAAACTCTAAGATTTTATATACAAAATAAAGTTTATATTTATTTTATATTTTATATCAATTAGACTTAGAAGGCAATACCTGCATACAATTTTACATATATTTTGCAAAAGATATAAACATATTTAGCTGATGCAAGTTCAGGAGTTATCGAGAGAGAATTTGCAACATGTTGATTGCCATGGCGATTGATTTTGTTGTGCGGAGAACGCGCGTAGTAGAAGTCATGGCGCGATGCTTCAATAGAAGAAGGAGAGGACGAGGGGCAAGTCCGAAAGGACGAAGGGAGAATGGAATACAGGCCAGGTGCACCACGCCGGCGTGGCGCGGAGAGACGAAATTCGTCGAGAAAACGGTCGGACGCGCGGATACTTCGTAAATTAATTAGGCTAAGCCGCAGCTTCGTTCTTCTCGTTTCATCTCCCCCTATCTCCACTGGATATTGGCTATAAATAATGGAATTATGTAATGCTGCAAAAGAAACCGTTTCGTTTCGCTTCGACCCTTTTTCGTCCCGGCCTTCGTCGTTCTCCCTTCGAGAACTTTGGTGGCGTACACGCTACTTCCACCTTTGTGTCATACTTTCGTTCCTCGTTGCTCCGTCAAAACATCAAGGCCTTCGCAGGGAGAGAGAGAGAGAGAGACACGTAAAATCTTGATGTTTTATATAATGCTGCATAAAACATTACTGTGGCATTAAATTTGCGAGCACACGTTTGCCTCTGTGAAATCTACATTTACTTTAATCAAAACTGGATATGAGATTGAATCCTTATATTCGAAAGTATATCAGTTTTATAGAAAGCTGTTATTATTAGGAGAAGATATCTCACGATCTATTTTAAGATTATATTTCTGAGAACTAATTGAATTATTTCTACTAATAACTAATGATTCCAGGGATCTTCTTCGCAAACTCTAATAAGCTTCGGATCACCGCGCGATACGTGCTAAGGCACAATAACAGCGGAATAACACAGTATTATAGAACAGCTCATTCACACAGTCGCATTGTCTTGCTCTACACTTGGGAATGCGCAGTGAACGGAACGAAGGCAGAGACCTTCCGACGGAGGTCCTGACCTCGGTGCGCCGCGCGCGTCTTTCTCTCCTCCCTCGGTTTTTTTTCACTTTACAGGCAATAACGCGACATAATCGCACGAGAAACTCAGAAGGGACGCGGCTCTCGACATGGTGGCGAACCTCCACCAAGGGAGGGCAGGTTTTTTTTTGTACGTTAGCGCACGAATATACGTGCGCAGGCCACCGGGCAGAAGCGGCCGCGTGCATAATGTATGAGCGACGCGAAAGCCCGTCATTTCAAGCCGCACAGCCGTTTTCCTTTTGTGACATCGATCTGGTGGTGTCTCAATAATTCAGCGCGGGAACGGCGCAAGGCGTATACCCGCCACCATCGCTACTACCACCACCACCACCACCACTATCGCCACCACCACCACCATCACCACCACTACCATCACCACCATTATCACTATTACTACCTGCTCGACTACCACTACTCACGATCGCCATCGTCGTCGCCTGTACCACACCGTCGACAACATCATCCGTGGCTCGTTCCTTTTCTTACCCTTAGGTTCCGGTACGCTGCCCACTTCGAACTCTCTCGAAACCGCCCCTCGCCGTGCGTCGCACGCGTGATCTCATCCGCCACGGCGCGATCGGGGCTCACTAAACCCGTCGACGTTTCTCCCTTTCCATCCCCCCCATGCAAGAAAGACGCGGTACACGCTAGCCTACCTCGCCGCCGGCCACCCTCGCGGCGCAACCCCTCGGCCACGCGACCTCGACAATGCCACCCCTGTGTCCGGCTGTCACTGACAAACGCCTGACTGTGAGGTAACGACAAATTAACGCTGCGAGGCCCAGCCGCGTGACAAAGCCGCGATAGAAGTGTTTTATACAGAGGGAAATCCGGAAACGGGGTAAACTCGGTAAACTTGACGGGGAAAAAACGTGAGGTGAAAGAAACTGGGGGAGAAAAAAAATATATGGATTGTCTAGCTGCATTTCAATTTCTATTTCGCATTGCCGAGTTAAATGCGTACAAATACGTATGCTTACACTTATATTATTAGATAATTAAGAACGATCACTTTAACTAATACGAATTTTTTAATAGAATAATTAAGATGAATTATAAATCAATTTTTAAATCTAGTATATGTGATTACTGTACAATTATTAATAAGCCTTTATATTAATATAACTTTGAATAATCTTATAAATGATAAGAAAACCTTTACACTTTCAAGAAAGAGATAGCGATTTCTGAATAAAAATATCTCACGGAGCAGGTAACGTCGCATATAAAGAGAAGGAAAGTTCGATGTTATAGTCCGACACATCTTTAGTCTTTCTGGTGCCAAGCGAGGTATATTAGTTTCTTCTTCAGCTATATGAGGATGTGCACTAGTCTTTTACGTTGTAACCGCTATCGCAGCATTTTAATATTGTAAACGGAGGAAAGACTTGAGTATAAAATGTCTTCTTCGTACGCCCAAAGGTCAGAATACTTTTATATGCAAACTTTTATATGCAAAGTATATGAAACTGCATCCGCACGTACGCAATGTGTGTATATTTTGAAATTAATGTCTGTGAAAGCTCTCAACATTTTTAACATTTTATATAAATATGTATATAATAATACATACACATATAGTATATAATGTTAAAAATGCTGAACAGATATTTTATTAACAATTATTAGTCAATTCATCTAAATTGTTCAATGATTATTTCTATATATAGTAGAGATTTGTCTAAATTGACTAATATATATAAAAATAATTACTGATCAATTTAAACGAATTTAAATTGCTAATATATATGTATATGTATACATATTTTAGTAATTCAGATTTATTTGGATTATCCAGTGATTATTTCTATCACAAGATTTTATGAAAAAGATGTGTAATAATATCATAAACATCTGCTTGTCTATACAACGTTAAATAGATCGTATGGGATAGTGTTATTGCATTAAGATATATTAAATCATAATATTTATTTCATTCATTACGCAGCCACGTGCGAAATATGCGACATAAACGTTTGTAATGCGCGTAGACTTTGAAATTAATCCCTTTATGCGTGTACAGGTTCACAGACTAAGTACAAAGCCAACAACCTTGTATATTAACTTCATGCATGAGCTAGCATAAGTAGATTACAGTTACTCGCCGACTTTGCGAGTGTTCATATAAAGTCGACCGTATTGCATATTCACGTCATGGATGTGCCGGCATAATTATAACACGTTATCAAGTTACACATACCAGAAACGGCTGGCGGTAAATTGAAAAAGTTGAGGATTCGGCGAGAATTCGGTGCGAACTATTGTCGAACGAACGACCGCGCGTTGCACAAAAGGACGCGTCCTATATAGGCGATGCAGCCCGCGCGAGCTTTTAGCCCCCTTGTATCCCGCCGGGGGTAAGTAAGGATGCGTCTTCCGACGCGAGCAGATTCTTTTGTAAGCATATTTCGCGCTTTGTGTCTGCCCACGAGTCGTAATGCGCCTGGCTTCCCTCCCTCGCTCCGCATCGCCCGGGCTGAAATTAAGGTCTCGCGCGCGTTACATCTAATTTCGCGAGCTTGGAAAGCTCCGGGTTCTCGGAGCGCGAGAGACAATACTTCGTAGACTGTCGCTTTAACTCGCGTCAGACAAATTAAAGTATCTCCAGTCGGGTCTTCTCCCGCCGGCGCAGCGGACGAAATGCCTCTACGTTCGTTCGCTTTTGCGGAAAGGAGAGAAGAGAGAGATGATAGCACCGGAATGATAGCGACGAGAGGCTAGGCCTTGCGGAAGGAGAGTTTCCGTAGGACGATGCTAAAGGGACGAGCGAGGAAGAGGGCGGGGAAGGAGGTGCAGAGGTGTGTACGTATCGAGGGCAACTGATATCGACTGGAGGGACACATCCACGGTCTCGGTGGCAGAAGAGAAAAGGGAGAGAGAGAAGCACTATCTTATGTAATATTTACCCCTCTTGCCTCCTCATCTACCTCTCCTCAGCTACCTATTCCCTCTTATGCTCTTGCCACCCCCACTTATGACCTCCTCTCTCTCCCCAGTCCTATCCTCGCCGTTGGCATATACCTATATACCATCCGACTCTTCTACGCTTGTCTCTCTTCTTCTTCCTCTCCCATCCACCGCCTGTTCTTTCTATCAGCGCACCATCTTTTCTTCGCAGCTCGTATGGTCTACGAGGCACACATATATCGGCTTATAAGAGACACCTCGCGATAACTATCGTCGATCGTTACGACGTCGGTTACACCCCAAGGCGTAATACCCGTGGGTGTAATAGATTCGCGGAATTTCCGAACGAAAACTGCGACCCCTCTCCCCCTCGCAACCGCATCGACTTCGTCGTCGCGTCGCGTTAGTTCTGGTCGGTTTAGATACCGCCAAATTCCACGGCGGTTATCGCAGCGCGAAACTTTATCGTCAAGTAACGACGACGGTTACTTGCCCGTGGGTTTGCGAGTTACGTCGAAGTTGGTCTTCTCGGGAGTAACGGGGGAATCCCTTTAGCCGTATAGTGGCTGCAACAACGTCGTTCATCACGCGCTCATCACGTTTAACATCCAGCTGATTTTAACTATTAACTCTCTACATTCGACGGCGATTGTAATCCGAGCGCGGTACGCGCGATTCGCGTCAGATGCGAATGCAAGTTTTATCGGGGATTAATGCGCCCTGCGATTAGTTATGTAACAGGCCCCGCCTGTTAATCGCACGAGATTCAGTCGGAAATGTAAAATTCGGTAGATGGGGGAGACTCGCGAACGAGAGAGTATAATTGTTATGACTGCCGCGCGTTGGGTTTCTCTCGCGGGGGGGTGAGAGAGAGAGAGAGAGAGAGAGGAGGCGCCTCCATAGCCGCGTTCTCATACCCGCGTTGCTCTATAACGAGTCACTTTGCCGTTCCATCCACCGCGCGGCGCCGCCGTATCAGGTTAAACTGAATTGCAATAGAGCGTCACGAGGTTATCGAAATCCACTTTCCCGTAGCGCAGTGCGCGCTGCGTGCTGCGATATATCGATTCGTCCACTTTGTGAGCGGACGCGGGCGACGGCTCGCTCGAAAACACATTGGTCCGCGGGCAGCGGAAAAGAGGAGGGGGCGAGGGGGAGGGAGGGGGAGGCGAGTGAGTGTCGTGGACCGAATGGGGGTAGTAGAGGTATATGTATGGGTAACGCCGATGCTGAAGAGGACCCAGGACCGAGAGCGAAGGGTCGAGGCAGCAGGCTGCTTTCTAGCCGGGGCGCGGGGTGAGACTGGAGCGGGGGAGGGGAGGGGGACCGTCCGATGGTAGGGCGCTTTCGCCAAGTTCTTCGGGAGAGCTTGACCGGGACGTTGACGCCGGAGAATCGAGGTCGGCGAGCGCGGTTGAACTTTCTGTCAAAGTGTACGTGTTGTACAGCGGGTAGCCCCTCGATCACCCGGACGAAATCAAAGCGTAAAATCAGCGAAAGCTTTTAATGCCGGTGCGCGGCGGAGAGTCGAGTGATCGAGGTTGGCGGTACGCTATATTTTTCTTCGCCGCCGCCGCCGCCGCGCGCGCGTTCGCTTCGCATCTCTCTGCCCGTCACTACATCTCCTCCCCTTCCATCCTTTCAGACACTCTGCTTCTATTTTTTTTCCTATGCAGTCAAATGAGGAGCATTTCAGGCACGCGGGGATTTCTTTCTTCCCCGAGAGCGCGCCTGCATACGCGCGGTATTAATTCAGCGGCGTTTTCTCGCTTCCGAAGAAAAGCGGAAAGGAGACTTGATGTTTTGGGATATCAGTTTATCGGGACGCCGCGTCGCGATGCGGCAAGAAAGTTCACATTTGTAGATCTTGCGCTGTTTGTTTTGTACGATGCAAAACTTGATAAGGCATGAAATTGTCGGTAAACAACTCGTGCCTGAGTCTTACTTTGATTTACCGAGAGAGCGAAGATCGCGAACGAGATACACCATCCAGCGCTCCCCGAGTTTGCAGTTTCGGTTGCTCGCGCGCCAACTTTCTTTTCGAGTTTGCGTGAATAAATTCAACTTTGTACTTTCTACATTAAATAATATCAGCGCCGTCGTGCTGAATTTCTTTTAACTTTACGTCAAGAGGCGGAATAAATCAGGAGAGACAAAAGGGAGGAGGGGCGAATTGTATCGAGGTGCGTGTCGTATAGGGAGTCTCCTGCGGAGTCTCGCACAACCCCCTCGCTCCCGCATCGGAATCGATCTCGGCCACAATAATCCGGTTAAATCGGTATAGCGGCGCCATGATTCTGGAAGCTGACGGTACGGTGCCAGGCCAGCCGAGGCCTTAATAGCGGCGGCAAATGCACGCGCAGAACCGCTGTTGCGTAACGCGACGCAAGCTGCGGCCATATTTAATCGTGACAACGAGTCGCATACAGTTGTCCGCGGCATTTATACAGCCATGCGCAAGCACCGGGTACATGTGCAATTTGCAAACGGCACCCGGGCGATAATGGCGGCGCCCGGAGACGTATTAAAGGCGAATTGCGAAAACAACGACTGGCGGTGAGCGACGCCATAACTCCCGCCCCGGCGGGATGACCGACGAGCTTACCGGAGCTCTCCTCCGGGTGCCGTTGACCCTTGAGTGACCCTCGGAGGAGACCGCTGATGACGCGCGCGAGGTGTCGCGGCGACTTTCCCCCGAAACTTCTCTCGTCCGTTAACTCTACCGTCTTGGTGGTAGTCGTCGTCGTCGTCCTTCCCGCCGTTGACGGCGTCGTGGGAGCACGAACGCGAAAAGAAACGGACGCGCACGCCAACTCTCTTCCCCTGTCTGTCTTTCTCTATTCTCTCTGCTTGCGGGAGCGAACCAACGAATATTGCCGCTAGCACACCGGCTGGCTGGACGCATTTCCCGCGGTGATTCGCTGTGTGTGTGTGTGTGCGTTCCAGGAAGTGCATCTGCTCGCGTCATTATTAATAATCCCTCTGTACGTGCTCGCGCGCGTGGCGTTCAAGTCTTATGAAGAACATATTAATCCTATCCCGCAGTCATTTCCCATATATGTCACTGCAAATTCTCGGATTTTATATCGTCAATATCCACTTTCTCATTTTTTAATATAAGATGTAAGACCTATCTCGTCCTATTTTCTAATGCCACTTTAATAAACTACGACGTATTTTCGAATTACACGGCGCCTTCCTTTCAACTCATTTGGGAGAAACTACACAATGTAGACAGATGAACGAACGGAGACAAGGTGCAAAATACGTATCGAAGATAGACGATTTCAACACGAACGATTTCGCCTGTCTTCCGTTCCCTACAGCTACCTCGTTTTGCTTTAGTACAATAAAATTGTCCGCGCCGTTTCTTCCCGGTGGCGACATTTATCTTAGATTAATCTAGGAAAGTGGGTTCGTCTCGTCGATATAGTTTTCGACTCGAGTCAGAAGTGATAAACGCGAGGCTTCATTTCTTCTGCTTTATAAAGGATCTAAGACAAGCGGTTCTTATGGAATAACCGTTGAATAGATCAACGCTTGCCGCGCGACAATCGACGTTAGCCTCTTGAATTTACTTTCCGACCGAGATATTCGGCATGGCGTTATTTCCCCGAAAATGACGCACACTCAACAGCGATAAAAAAATAATGTCCTTTGGAAACACGTATTTGTAGTATGTAGTACATCCCATGTAACTTAGACAATACCGTGAAGACATTGAGTGCTGTTAGTAGCTGGAGACGTTCTTTTACTTCTAAGCACACACGATTAACCAGACTCTTGAAATGTGTACAGACGCGATAGTGTTGAGCTTTCCTCGCTACCTCACGTGTTCGATCGCAAATCGGTTCTGGCGCGCGCGCGCGCGCGCGTAACTGTACACCATAAGATAATTCCATCTCTGCTCAATATGCAATCAGGTAATAAGGCACTGCTTGATGACCCGAAGGTGTATCAGTGCCTGGAGCAGGCGCTAACGCAAACGAACTTTGCTTCGTTACCTGCTTGAATATTCAGGAGTTTCGCGCGTGCCCGCGGCCATTTGCCGAGGCTCAATATGTTTGGCAATATGTAGATGGCCCCATAAATATCGATGGCATATAAGGGATGCCCTCGTAGAGAGAGGAGGTGTATCGCTGAGGATGCGCGGGGTAACACCGAGGGATCGTCGCATCGTCTGATGTTGCGATCGTAAACTAGCGAACCCGCCAAACGGCCGTCGACGCGATCTCTCAACGTCGTCGCGAGACACTTCGGAAAGATTCCCCAGATTTCTGGCGGATCGAAGGTACGGATATTTTGAAAAGCCAATGCAATGTGTCGTGAGCAACGAATCTCCGCAAATCGACTTGAAAAAAAAAGCGAAAAAAACTAATATATCTCACGAGAATGTAATTTCATCTAGAGTTTTCTTTATTAAAGTACCATAAAAGTGCATTAATACTTTTTTTGTGTAATCAAAAATTTTCAATTAACTCTTGTAATATTTTAATATATTTCACGGAAATTGTTAAGTTGATTTTATTTTCTTTATTCTACCGAAACTGGAAAAAAAATTTTAATTTAGGAAAGTATTTTAAAAGGAAGAATGAAAAATGTGATTTTTTTTTCGATAAGTTCGACTGAAAATTTTCGATAACCATTTATCACGGAGCTTATAGATAGGGATGAATGATAAAATAAATTTGCCTTGATGTTTTTCCGATGTTACGGTATACTTGGCAGGAAACTTGGCGGATACGATGGCACGGGGATACGTTTGACCCGGTACGATAAGGTCCACTGGTGGATCGTAACAATGGACTCTCGAGTCCCGTTGTTCCGGAGTTACCATTTCTAATCCAGTCGAGTCAGCGACAGCAGTTCTCTTTACGAGTGTAGTCCGCGGCAACGACGTATCGTTCGTTCGGCTATAAGGATAGCGCGCGTGGCGTGTATCTTCGTGGCGTGTGCACGCTCTTAACGCGTGGAAACGGGCGAACGGTGCGCCGATATGCGCAACTTGGGGAAGTCCTTGCGAAAGTTGTTACCGCTGTAACATTCAAGCGCGTTTGATGGAAGCATATAAATGTAAATGTAGGCACACGCTGCAGCGCGCGCTGCGACCTATGCATAAATAGAACTTCCGCGCGTATTAGACGAAAGGAAATGAAAATTCTGCTTGCGCACGAAATGCGAAATGTAATAAAGAGACGTTATTCCGCAGCGCGAGATTTCCATAAGCAACGCTGTGCGAAATTTGCTAATATTTTCTACAATCTCGTGCGCAATCTCTCCGCCGCGCGCCGGGCGGGAGAGAGAGAGAAAGGAGTCCGATGCGAGGCTGACGCGCGTTAAACGCTTCTCGCGGAAGGATCAATCCATTTCGACGACAAACAGACACCGTTTTCTTCCGCTCCGCGCGGCGGAGAGGACATCGCGTATTTCAATGATCGACCAGACGTTGCGCGACATCGCGACGCGTCATGCCGAGGCGTCGCGTCGCGTCGCGTCGCGTCGCGTCGCCGAGCGACGACGGACCGATAATTCTAAGTATCGACGTGCCGTCCTCCCACGAGGACACGTCGCCATCAGCAGGCAATTCATATTAAAGTCCCCCGTGCGATCGGGTCGGGATTGGTCGGTCCGGTTGGATCTGGGGCAGGCAGTTGCCACATTGAGAATCGTAAAGGGAAGAGAGAGGCGATCCCGAAGGTTTTTCGTTCTTAGACGGCGAGAAGCCGAAGGCAGTTCTATGGGCTGGCTTATCGCTTGCGAACAGGCGTGCTTTTTCCTCCCCGGCTCTCTTTTCTCGCTTTCCCTCCCTCGCGGCCGTTTCCCAAGCACCGTACACGCTCCCCCGCGCGATGCGCGCCATCCATTCTCTCCCAGCTCGTCCTCCCCTTCGCACCACATTCACTCTTTTACGTCCCACGCACGCAGAGCAAGATCCCATCGCCAAATTATACTTTTTTATCCCACCGTGTATATTTGCCACTTCCTTACAAGCGTTTAATGCGCCGGATTATACAATGATGCATGAATGTCGACAGTAAAAATTCCTCGGCCGTTAGTTCTACTCGATTCACCGCGTACGTATATTACGGTAGTCAGTATTACAGTAGATTACGATTATGAAAAAGAGGTTTTGTTTCTCGAGAGAAAAATGATGGCTGACAGAATTACGATCGACTTAAAGGGTTGTCGTGATGTAATGATACCCGAGGCGCGTTCTCGTCGTTGAAGAAAATCGTACCTGCGCGCGCTATTATGATCTCCCGGAGAGGAAAACGCGAGGAGAGACGTCGTTTTCGAGAAAAATAACGACTCTAATAATCCCGATAGGCAGGTCGGTTTTCCTCTGCCCCGACGTCTTTAAGCCCTCGTCTCTCCAGCAGTCGCTTTTCGGAATCGCACCGGCGAAGGAACTGTTTTCGGCGAAGGACTCTTCGTCTCCCTTTCTCGCCCTCTTCGCTCATCCCCCTATCTCTATCTTCTGCCTCATATAGCTGCCCTCCTCTTCCTCGGATGTTCTCTCCTTCTACCTGACACGCGCGCGCGAGGGTAGATACTCGCACCCAGATATTTCGAGGGTTTCCCATTTCCACCCCCCGAGGGCAAGGAATATAGGAGCGAGTAAAGGGGGATGGAAACGAGCACAATTCGCATGGGGGAGAACCTCGACCTTCCTCCAACCTTCACCCGGAACTGCCGGATAACATCGATCCGAAACATTCGAGTGCGGGCCGACTGTATCAGCGTGCAAGAACCGGAACAGAGCAAAAGAAGGTCAATTATCGTGGTCTGATACCTCTCTTGGCTCGCGTCGTTTCTTCCATTTTCCTCCCTGCCTGCTTCTTCCACATCTCTCTCTCTCTCTCTCTCTCTCTCTCTCTCTCTCTCTCTCTCTCGCGCGCGCGCGTCGTTCGCGACATTTAGGAATCGTTGAGCTTGCAAGTTGCTGAAAGCCGGACATTTCGGGGATTTAAAGAAGTTATAAGGGGTTAAGAGATTTTCCTGGCATACTTATTGCCGGTTTTATAACGATTAGACTCTCTCGAGTTTTCAGACATCCTTCGATTATTCCCTAATAATTTCTTCCGCACTTAGACGTCTAACGTTGGTGCAATTTGACGCGGATATCATTTAGGACACTTTATTAGATTAATAATTGACTAATATATTAGTCCGTCAACTGACGAACGACGAGTGACGAGATATCCTCGCCGAATCTTTCCCCGAGCGTTTCTCGCGAGCTTTCCGTTGTTCATTCCACTTTAGATCGCGCACGCACTCGCAATCTTTTCGCATACAGCTACGTTCCTTCGCGTCTCGCCCGCTCATTCCCTCTCGCGTTACTGCGCAATTTCTCTCCCTCCGCGCCCGTGTCAATCTCTCTTTCTCTTTCGCTCTGGAAACGTACTGGCCCGAGGGGGTCACCGAGTAATTGGTTTCATTCCCGAGGAGACAGGCTCTCGTCCCGGGTTCGGACCGGTATCCCGGAATCCAGGCGGCATCTCGGTGCTCTGTAGCGGAGCACGGCCTGCCGTAGACGGCTAAGTAACGTACTTTCCTCGGATAATTATGCAGATGAAGCCGTTAGTTATGATAACGCCGCTGAGGACTTGGCTGCCTCCTCTCCGCCGGCTATCTCCGCCCGAAATACCTGGCTTCAGCAAATCTGCGACTAGTTTTCCGCGCACACGCACGCACGCACACACACACACGCGCGCGCGCGCGCATAGGCACACGCACACGTTATACGGCGTTCTAAGATGCGCATCGGCAATACGAAAACTAAAATGCGTGACGTATCATTTTTATTTCGTCAAGTCCAGGTTAATTGCAGATTCTTTTACATTAAATTCGGCTGTAACAAACATTTATATATATGTATACATAACAGCCGATTAATTCTCTGGTGAACGCAGAGAACCGCGTGTTTGCCCCCGGTTTACGTATCTTTTGCAGGCGGGCAGATGTAGTGTGTGTTTACGGACTCTCTCTCTCTCTCTCTCTCTTCTCTCTCTCTCTTTCTCTCTACGATGGTAGCCCCGCGTGTGCATCGATATTCACAACCGTCATTTGCGGACCGCCACCGTTGTCATTTGGAAACAATTATCGCGCTTTCCCGTTGCGCTTAACGCTATGGTACAATACTGGGACACATCATTTTGTGCCGTAGTGGTTCGGAAAACCAGATAACGCGGCGCGTGATGTGCAAGATCGTAAATTCAGATTTTATTAGTCCGAAACGGGGCGCGAAGCGAAATGCGCCCGTTTGTCCCGCTCTCGGTGCGTCGCTGCGTGTAGAAATTAATTGAACGGCCGCGCTAAATGATGCGCGATTTAATAAAGCGCACGTCTCAGAGGCCCGTAAATAGGGCTCGAACTACACGCTCGTTGGGAATTGCACGTGCGTCACGTGGATGTAAAACTCGATCGTTTTCGCGTTCGCGTTGGCGTTGGCGATTCGACAAGGGCCAAAAGTGAAAACGCGCCAGAGTAACCAATCTCTCCCTTTTCTCTCCTATCTTTTCCTTTATATTGAGACTATTAGCATTGATCCTTTGGCGATGGTATCGTTAGATATTAATTAAACATCGATCTTTGAGATCCAAAAATTTGTAGAGTAATAATCTCTTATGAAGTTACTTCTCTCTCTAGGATACTCTTTATAAAAATTTTCCTTTATTTTGTAATATTAACTTTTACGTCGTGCGCACTTGTATTTGCGCGTTGTTCAATATTGGATTTCACAAGACAGCAATATATTAAACTTAAGTATTCCTCCGCCTGTGCGTCACTTCGTATCTTCGCGGCGCGCGCAATTCATTATTAATTTCTTTCTCTCTAATTTTACGCCAACTCGCCCTTTTAATAAATAATTTAACGATTTAATCGTATTATAATGTGATTTTACGGAATATCGAGCACTAATTAATCATTCATGTCTCATCGTAAATGGCAATTTTACGGGTAAAATCGATAATGTCATTAATTAGAAAGCGTATTCCTTTGGCGGCGGGGATCGATCTATATTAATGCGACTCGTCAATAATCCTATCCTTTCTCACGAGCGCCTCGGGCCTCGGGAGGAGGTTTTCTCTGGAAACCGAGCACGTGAGACGATTCCGACTTAGCCGAGGGCGCTCTTAATTGTGAGCGTGCGGCCCGCGGACTTAAGGGTGTAATATTAAGGGCGAACGTGACTACTGACCGCAGCACATCGGTATTCCCCTTCAGCGCACCGGCATACCGTTAACCCCATACGAGACGTGACGTCATCAACCGCAAACACGTATCTGACAAACGCGCGGGAATAAGCCTTCGCGCCGCGCGGCGGCTCTCTTCATTTGCATCCGTCCATCGTCGAATTTCAATTCTGAACTTCTTCCATTCCCGTGTCTACCCAAATAACGGGATTAGCCACGAATGAAATGTTTATTACGTGAATTGTTAATTTATATTAACGTTAATTTACATGGCCGCACCTACATGCAATAACGCTACAGTTTCCGAAATAAATCGATTATTTATTCATGAATATAAAATAAACAGGAAAACACTTTGTTTGCCTTCCGCGATTATTTATAATCTAGATAAATAACCATATTGATTAACATTATAAACTGTTTGCTGAATCCTAAAGTAACGGTTAATAATTAAATGATTCAATGGGAGCGCAAATAACCAAGGATTTGTGGATATCAAAATTTTTCACCGCTTTCCACATCGCTGCGTGCGGATTGTTCTCACGCCGTACCTACCTTGTTTAATCTTTGTAAGCGATATTGAGAAACTCAAATTCTGGTAATTAATTTGGGAAACGCGCCCTCGTTATAATGATTAACGGTCGGCACTCGTGTAGGATCGCATCGTAATCCATCCGTGCTTATTAATCGCATTACTCTTACATAACTAGCAGTATCATTATAGCGGGTAGCTCCGTGTACTTGCACGTAAACGCCCTTGGAATCTTGCTGCTTCGATGGCGTGTCTGCATTACGACACACATTTGGCGGGCACGCCAAAGGATAATATTCGCACGAATTCCTGATGAGATTAGGATAATATCAAGCGATTAAAAACTCTCCGCGCGTGTGTGTGTGGCGTAATACATTACCATTACGTTTCTAGACTATGCTAAATTAACTATATCTCGACGTTGTAGTTTTCCATCATCCGGAATACCGGAATAAACATCAAAAGTACCACGCGCGGTACGGCACGTGTTCTTTCATCCTCCATTGTTACCACCGACGTACGTTCCATCAAAAGCGAAACGCGGATGAGGGAGAGAGGGAGAGAGAAAGATACTCGATATTTCGTGCCGGTTCGAAGCGACAATGCGCTCGGTGCACGGCACGTAAAAATAGAAACAAGTTTTCGTCCACCTGGCCGGAAGTCGCACAGCCGGACGGTCAATGCGGAAAGAGGCGAGCGAGCGGCCAACCATAATTGCAGTGACGTGTCACCGAATCGAGTTCATAAAGTATCCTACGTATTCGCTTTCTCTCCCTCTCTCTCTTTCTCTCTTTTTCTCGGAACACAGCACAATTTTACTGCTGTCGCGAATACGTAGCTCGTGTAGCGTAGATTTTATATTATTTTATCACTCAAAGAATATGGTAATTTATACATGTATAAAGAGAAACAAACTAAATACTATGTCGGCATATTTTTCAGTGAAATTGCGTCCTTCAATAATTCCGCGCTAAAGGATGCATATAACGCCGCGCCAGATACCTAACTTTAGAATCCAATAGGCTTGCGATTAAAGGGAGCGCGGCGTCGCGATATCTGTCACGTGAATGCACCACGTGCCGTTAGGCGCACGACGGCAAACGACGCCGATTGTTTGTACTAATTATTGTAAGTCACGTATTCCGCGCTTTCGTGATGTCGCTGTTCGCGCGACAATTCAATCGAGGGCACTCAAAAGCGAACTAGAAAAAGGCATCGCGAAAGTGCACGTCCGCTGTGCATCTGTAATAATTCGATAGCTTCCGCCTAAATATCTTCGTCCTTTCACACGACAATCCGACTAATTTACGTGGGACTAATCATTTTTTTATATTCGTAATTATAATACATACGTGTAATATATAATATAATATAGATTTAAAAACGAAATTTAAAGATCTATATTCTCATTTATAATTTCTTCTTTTGACAATCTGCGCGTTGATTTCTCTTTTGAATATTTATTTCCATTTTTTAGATCACGTTTTGAGACACTCGTAATTGTAAGCAATTAATTTTCTTTTTGTTCACATTTACCGTTTTATTACTAAATTATTTGTTCGACGCTGCGATCTCTCTAAATTTCTAATCTACGTAAATTGATTTTGAATACACGTGATCATGGTATTTATCCAGTAAATACTGTTTAGATAAATTGAAAATGATAGCAAATAAAGCTCCCTTTTCCCCTTCCGTCGTCGAAGACTTTTTTCCCAAATAGCACAGGCGTGCCTCTGAAAAAAATAGGACGAAATTTATTTAAATCTCCATTCGTCTGGCCGGCTGAAACGGTCCGGTTGTCGTCGCAGTAACCCTCGGCGATGCCTCTCGAAGGAGGAAGAACCGCTACGCCTTCCGCGCTTCCGACTCCGGCCGGATTTTATAGCGCATTCGATCCTTCTTACTCTAAGGAAATACGAGCTACTTTATCTTGATGTTCGCCCCATTTCACTCGCGCACGCAGTCGTGTCCCTGTTTTATCTTCGAGGGGTGAAGGAGTGAGAGAAATAAGCTTCGCGCGAGCCCAAAAACGAGAAGGCATTTTGACAAACAAGAAGATTTATCTTCTTACGCTCTCGGCCGCGCTTCTTTTCGCCGCACCTAACGTAATGGCAATTTATATTCGCGTTTCTCGTAACTCAGACTTTACAGCGTGAATACAAATGAGCGCTGCGCATCATTTCTGCGCTTAAGACAGCGAGGGAAGGAAAGAGAGGGAGGGAGAAAGTGTTGTACGTATTCACTACCGAAATCACGGACGAAATATATACCTACTGAACCGTGCCGCACCACCTCCGCGAATAGTAATACACCTTCTCTCGCGATCGATACTTCGATGGCTTGTTATTTCTCCCGCGTTTCTTTCGCGAGTCACATTGCGCGGTCGTAAATTCGTATCCATAAAAGAAAGGAAG
>NW_012027256.1:473312-501613 GCF_000956235.1 Wasmannia auropunctata
GGGGGGGGGAGAACGGGGAGGGAGGGAGTATGCGGAGTATGGATTCTCTTCATTACTCTTGCCTGCACATGATATACGCCGTGTATATCGCGTTTATAAAGTTCTCTCCTCCGTCGCGCGCGCATACACGTTCTACGATATTACTACTGCGCGCTAATAATGAACGTTTTGAAAATAGCCTTATCGATCGCCTCCTCCCCCGTCCGCGTCTACCCTTCCACCTTCGACCTTTTCTCAAAGACGCTCGCGGAGAGATAATCCTCCGTCGCACGCGCGCGCACGCTTCTGCCCGGATACCCGCCTCTTCTCGTCATCCTCACGTCTCTCTTTCTCATCCCCGGCGAACGTTTCGCCTCGTTTTCTCCCGCTCCGGCTTGACGATTGATGCAAAGCGAGCGTGTGTGTGTGTGTGTGCGGACTATCCGTTTTTCCTCCTCCTCGCGCTTCCGCGTTGTCCCCATCTCGGTCATCTTCTCCAAGGGGTCACGAAGAGATCGGGGGTGGAGGGGATGAAGAAACTTTCGCCGCGTTTCCATCCGAACGTGACCGATCTGACGTCTCGAGGGGACGCCGCCAGATTTCCCCGGATAATAATACTTCTCTCTTACAACAGTTTCAACAGTCGCGAGAGTAAGACGGGGAGAGGAGGGTATAACGCCCGGGGTACTCCCTCTCTCTCTATCGCGTTCGCGCCGACCCGACCGTCCGGCGAGCGTTATGCTTTAAATGAAAGGCGCCGCGACGCCGTCGCCCATGGGAGCGTCGAGATTGGCACATTCTGTCGGCGTGATTCGACTATGATCCCCCGCGATAGAAACTCGCGCGGGAGAGCTCCGTCACGGTAGCTCCGTGACACGGTTTCCAGTTTTGAGATTTGTGCGTCCATTCAACATCGTACGCCGGCGAAACACACCAGCGGTTCACTTCGGCATATATCCTTTACCCTCAATAGCTACGGGTATTCACGGCGTGAAATAAACGCGATAGATCGGGCGGGAGAGAACCGGACCTCTTAGCGTTAATTCGTCGGATTGCAATTTAGTTTCGACGGATCATTACTACAGCCCGTACACAGCTTCCACTTTTTCCGTCGGCGTGATAGAGAAAAAGCACTCGGCGCGCCAAGACGAAGGCGAGAGGGAGGGAAAGGCTTTCTTCGCGCCGATCGGGCGTGAAGCTCGAGGCATCGAACGCCGGCTACGCCGTAATGACGACGTGATGGATGACCGCAACGCGGAAACCCCCGCGGCAAGCTATGCGGCCTTCGGAGCTTGCTCGCTACCCGTCCAATATGTCGACGGTGTTCTTCGTGGTGGGCGCCACGGGAAAGAGAAGTGAGGACGGGAGGGTGGGATCGCGGTGGAGGTCTCGTTCAGCGAGGCGTGCCATGAGCGATAGCCGGAACGCAGCGGAGGCGATACCTCGAAACTACGCGACCTCCGTCCGGCGGCGTGGCACCGCAAGCGATTCCCGCGCGATTCAATTCCTTAATACCTCATCTATCCTCCCCCCGCCGTCTCATGTCCTTCCTTTCACTATCTCGTTTCTCGATTCCCTTCCCGCTTGGCCCGCTCTTCACTCTCTCTCTCTCTCTCTCTCTCTTCCTGCTTCATCCCGACCCGGTAGTTCACGTCAGCGGGCTGTTACCGTCGACACTGACGCACACGCGTGCAGTGACTGATTCCGCGGATATATTAGTTCCATCGATTCCGGGGTATCAGCCTCCTCTCGAACGTCCGTCCAAACCGTCGGGAGAGCCGTCCTGGCTCGCTTTAATGGATGACGAGGGAAAAGAACGAGTAATAGCGGAGAGATTAAGCCTTTCAGACTCGAGGGTATTAAGTTTTGGACGGGAACGAAAGAAAGAGAAAAGGGGCGGGCAGGGGAAGGGAGAGGGGGAGAGGATAAGGGCGGCGGGAAGTATCGTGAGACACGACGGGAGCTGCTGGGGATTTCGAGAACCCGATAAAGAAGGACATTTATATCTCGCTCGCCGTGATCGGTGCTCGACGATTATCGACCTGAGAGACGACGGCATTAAAAGAAAAAGAGAGGAAGATATAGAGAGCGAGAGAGAGAGAGAGAGAGAAAGAGAGCGAGAAAAGGAAAAGGAAAGAGGGCGAGGGCAAAGTTTTAACAAGGAGTTCGAGAGCTCGGCCTGACAGTGTTGAACACGTGGATCGGTGTGTCCGATGATCGCGTGATAGAGCGTACCTTTTTTTCGACGTGCATTGTCTTGCACGCGAACATTGTCCAGCAACAAAGGAAAGGAGAGGAGTACGTTATGTCAGAGGTCATGGACAATATAATTTTTATTAACGCCACGTTAAAGACGTGAGCAGTATTTCGTTACGATAATGCCTGTCGATGCCTATAAGGCATATAATCGTTGCAACGGCATATAACGCCCAACTGAACTTTTCCATCTTATAGCGATTCCTTTCCATGTCATTTTGCGAATTATTTTATTACTATCGTGAAACTTAATCACTTTACTTTGGTTCCCATACTAATATTAATTGGATATTTATCTTGTCTGTCAATCTGAAATTCAATGCATGCCGCGAATTTTGGTACACGTAAAATTACCAGCAGCGTTTTGAAGATAGCGCTGCAATTTGTGTATTACGCGCGGCTGCATCCTTTATGCCATTGGGATTCGTAAGACGGGGGGGTCTTCGCTCTGAGACAAGAAAGCTTTATGCCTTTACGGTCCAAATGGCGGACTGCCGGATTAACCCATAGACGGCTCGAAGTGATGGTAACTTTGCCCCAAGGTATCGTTACGGAACGCCGAAGAGGACTGAAACGCAATGGGAAGCCGCTACGTTGCTGCGTTATCGTCTTAATTGTTCAAACTTGAAAGTTTCCTTTCTCGGCACGGTACTCGTCCGTCATGGTTTCATATATATGTACATGAGATTTTACATACCTATATATAATACATTATGGCTCGTGATTATGTATTCCACGATAAATTCGAAGCCAATCTGTTTTAAGCGAATATTTGGCCGTTATCCCGTTTTGCAACTTTTAATATTCAGCTTTAAAACAGCTTTGCGAGTAGCACGTATTAAATTGAATTGCCCCCCTTACGAATTTTACGAAACGAGAAATAAAATTTCGTGGTCTTGTTTGTAATTCTCGCCGCTTAATCCGCGAAAACTTGTAAATCTCAATTATTTATACTCAGTTTATAGCTTGAGAATACTATCGAGATCCCGACGTGAAAAGAAACAATATTTTTGCTTAATTTGATTAACCGAGGTTGATCGAGAATTGTAATTTTTTTTTGTCGCTCTGCAAAGCAACAACGCCGAAGTACAGTAAACCGTAAAACGGATTCTATTTTGCAAGTGTAATTACATGCGTGACTCCATCAATTTTTTAGGCTAATCGACGCGTGTGCGTCAGATTTTCGACAGAATTAAATGCGTGTGCATACATTTCAAGATCGCTTCGACGAAATTTAATTATCACGCATTCGTTAAATGATTCATATGCATGCGCATTAAATTCAATGCCCGCGTTTTTCGTATACGGTGTATCAGCGTGCGGCGCGGCGCGGCGCGGCGCGGCGCAGCGGGCCGGAGCACGGGGAAACGCGATACCGCATTGATTCTGTACCAAATATTAAATTTTAATCAGACTGTCGATCTCCCGATCAAAAAATTGCTCTCCCTGTCAGGATGTAAAATAATATGAAACGTACACGAAATATTTTGATTAAAATTTCGTGTCGTGTGTCGAAAAGTTTTCATTGAAATAGACTCGGATTCCGTAAAGAGAGGGTTAAATTACATATAGTAGTTTACGAAAAACGATCGAAATACATGGGTATATATATATATATATAATATATATATACATATATATGCGTTTGGTATGCTACGTATCTAGTTGCATGTTTGCACGGTGTATACCGCGCGAATGTAAAGGACGGAGGTCGAACCGAGCAATGAATTGCCCTTATCCATTACGGTTGTATAACGAAATTTCCTGCGGCGTTCAATCAAATATATGCGTTGAATCTTGGAGAACACGTATCCCAGTTAACGACGGGGGAAGTTAGCAACGGGGAACGTATAATCTTAAAAATTACAAGCGCGTTAGTCGCCACACGATGACTCCAGTAAATATTGGATGTAGTGAATTTTTTTTTCTTTTAATTGAAACTAGTTAGATCATTCAATTGCGATACCGGGTATAGGGGTAGGCGGAAAGGCGTACTATTACGTTTTAATTGTACCAACTTAGGGGACTTCGTTAACGCAGGGCGGCTGCAATTACGTCGGCAGGTACCACCCTGCTGCGAACCGTGGGAGGGGAAGGGGTCGGGGGGGGGGGGACATTTTTCCATTACGCTGAACCTACGGCGTCTGAATTGTAATAACGAGCAGCAGGGAAATAAATTAATGAAAAATATATTAAAAGTTGAGACCGTACCGTGACGCAATAGAACGAGGCATTACAGCTTGTTTCGCAGTTTACGGAGTAACCAGTAAAGACGAGGGGAAGAGAGAGAAAGCACCTTTAGGAAATATATTCGTTAAGTATTTTTCCTTTACTTCAAACGCAGAGCTGCCGCGCGCGCGCGCGCGCTTAGCGACGATGGAATTAACGAAGGATTCCATTAGCGTAAATCCATCAAGTGCTAATTGCGATACACACTGCGCCTACCGTTTCAATAATGTACAAGGAAGGAAAGAAAGAAAAAAAAAAGAAATATATGCATCTGCCGACGTTATACTGTAGAACTGTGGAATTTAATGATTATTCTCTTAAGTGAATTACGCATATATATATATATATATATATATATATACGCGGAACTAAAGTCGTGCCTCGCAAAAAGTAGCTTCCATTAAACTAACTGACGGTAAAATTATGTTTTTGCTTTAACACTCGTCTGTATAAACAACGCCTCGTACGTTGCGTGACATGTTTATATCACAGTTGTCAGGTAAAGTGAAATGTTTCGCAAAATGATAAAAAAAATTTTGATACCGCGTATCAAAGATCATGATTTCCCGCTGGAAAAGCCTGACGTATTTATCCTGTTATTCGTCCGTAATTAATAACCGAAACGTTGACAGCGGCGACCTTTGGATTAATTACGGGAAGTTATAAACGTCCGCGGAGATACGTTGAATCGCGCGCTTTGTAAAATGTTTTCTGACGCTACGCTTTCGTACAAAAACTCGTTTATTCGACGTATTCATCCAAGGCAATTATCAAGAGTGAGATCGTGTAAATTCACTTGAACGGACGCGCGTCAACGCGCGCGGCACGGCACGAGTACGCGCGCGCGGGCCTGTGTCTGTTTATTACCGTTTCTATCGCGGTTTGTCATCAATTGTTTCTCGACACGATAAAAGAGTTGCCACCTAACTAATTGCGGTCGAAATTATTCCGCGGATTGTTCGCGTCGTCGATACATTGAAAAAAATAACTGGATTCATAAAGGACACGGATTCTACGAATAGCTATATTGAAATTAATTACAGAGATGCAATTATACTTTCAGCTTTGTCCTCGCAAACGAGATTAATAGCGGATTGAACGTTTACTTTTGCCGATTACGACTTCCGATCTGCAAAGAATTGCAGAATTAGCTCTATGCCGGTTGCAAATGAGAAGAGGAAAAAAAATGTAATTGCACAACGTTATTGCTCGTGCTTTTCCCCTTGAATTCTATTTAATGGATTTTATATTTGCTCCTTCCCCTAAAATTTCGTTAAAAACAAAACTCAAATAATAACTTTGGTATATTTTGCACAATATTTTCCGATCGCGCACAATAGCTGCCTTTGAGAGAGAGAGGCTCGCGCATTCGTTACATATTGGCCGCATTGCTGCCGAATTCATTATAACCGTGATTAATTACGGAAGATTGGTTTGACGCTACGAGCAATATCATCAAAGCGGGATGCACGTATAAAATTTTTTCGGAAATATATTTATTCAGTTTGGTATTCGATATTTTTTCTTTTCGCTCTTACCTTTAACAGTAACATTCCATTATTATGTAATGAAAATATATTAACCTCTGCACGCGCGCACTTTGGTTAATAATAGATTTTCGTATATTTACTTTTTTATATTAAAATGGGATATTTATGTGGGTATCCGATGCAGGTTTAATTATGACGAAGCTTGTATGATGGCTGGCGCTTATATTACTCAAAATTAATAATAAATCTTGTTTACCGATTGTATGGAGGTTTAAATTACCTGTTATTGTTATCATAGCACGTTTTTAGTCGACTATCAATTTTATCGTTGCGAAAATATTACGGCTTGTCTGTTGCATTTTACCGCGCCGCGATATCCCCTTCGATTCATTGCAACGTGTACATACGTCACGTAATCTTTTCCGTGCATTTCGACGGTTGATCAAAGTACCGTTTTTGCCGAGTATACCTCGGCGAGCAACGAATTCCCCGTTTCTCCGGGTTAGTCCCTTCGTATATACGGCACATACTCGCCTGCAACGAGACTTTCAGGCGTGTGCAGCGTCGTTTTTCTTTTTCCTTTGACGAACGATACCGGCACGCGGCAATGCGCGGCGGCGGCGGCGGCGGCGGCAGCGGCGCGGGCGGTCCTTTGCCGCGCGGCGCCCCGAGGCGAAAACCGTCGACGGCCGACAGTGTTTGTAACGACGGTGAATTAGCTTCGTTACGGTATCACGGCGGTCGGATACGATTGTACGTCGCGGCGACTGGTCCGCGAAATTCGCGGATAGTGGGAAAACGAAGGGGACGGGGAGAAGGGTGGAAGAATATGCTCGCGCGTCGAATACGCGGCGAGGCGAACGATTTCCGCTACTCTGGCGGAGGAGGTAGAGAACCCAGGCGGGCGAAACCGAAGGGCTGTTTCGACCGAGAACAGGAACAGGAACCGTCGCGCCCGCCGCGCGGATTAAAGCGTAATTTCGTCGCCGGCTTATGCGACGCGTAATTGCATTGTTACGTCCCTCTTATGTACGTGTATAGACGGTAACGGCGGTTTCGGCGGCGTGCGACGTCGATGACGGCGACGTCGAGGGGGTTTCAGAAAGCGGCGGGTTTTAGAGGGAATTTGTATAGTTGGATTGGATATACGCGCGCGCGCGAGGCGCGGCGCGGCGTTGACGCGCGTCGGTCGTCAACCGCGCCTCTCCGCTTCTCTCTCCTCGTGGCCCACCGCGTCCGTCGTCGCCGTCGTCGTTGGGCCGGAATTAATTTTAAGTTTTAATGGAACGTATATCGCGCGCGCGCACCGTGCCAGCTTTTACCGGCGCGACCTCTTACTCCCGATTCTCGGGGGTCGAGAGCCGCGGCGACGGCCAGCCGCGGCCAGACTCGATTCCATTATCGGCGCCGAACTTCGCGATACTCTTCGGGCCGATAGCCCGTATTTCTCAGGTCGCACACACACATACACGTACACACAGCCACCTACGACGGAGTCCGCCGTCAAATCCGAAGGTAGTTTGAGTTTCGGCCGAGTTAATCGCGCATGAATACCACAATCAAGGGTATACCTTATAGCGTACGCGCGCTGCCCACCATCGAGCCCTCCTACGAACGTGTAACCGGAGCAAACTGAGTTAGCCCGGCTTTACGACGCGGTTTGTCGCGACCAGACTGTCGCTCCCAGATCCCAGTTCGTGTGACCTCTGACTTTCATTTTGTATGGCCATGTCGTTTTCTTTCGCGTTACAGCGTGCAAAGTACATGACATTAACTTGTGCAACGTTGCGTTAATGTGTGATAGAGTTTGCTTAGCGCTTTCTCTCTCTCTCTCTCTCTCTTTCTCTCTCTCTTTTTGAAAAATGCATTGTATATTGCCACGCATACACGCGCACCTGTAATGCGGCATTTATTAAATTTATGCTACATCCGTCGCGAATGAAATTTTATCGATCCATCTACGGAATCGTTGAGCTTAAAGGATGAAGCCGTGTAATTAAACCTTAACCCTACGACTACCTAGACGCGCACTAAGGAAGGGACCGGGGAAAGGATTTAGGCTGTTAATCCCGTTAGCGAAGTTCGTTACACCGATCTCTCCTTTCCGGCGCCTTTTCACCCACGGCCATTTGATTTGCCGACTACGACGTCAAAACTTTTCTCTTTACTCTCTCTCTCTCTCTCTCTCTCTCTACCCCTCCCTTCCTTTCTCTCTGTAACACGTTGGACAGAATCAAAGCCACTGACAGGATATCGAAATACGTCGCCGCTTTGATTTCGCCATCTTTATACCTTCACAAGATTTCGCTCAAAGTTATATTTGTTAATTATTCCGCATGATGAGTTTTACAAATTGATCCTTCTTTCCGTGGAGGCGATATTACGAACATAAGATTTTAAATTTAGATATTTTCAAACAAATTGTTCTTCATTTTATCTGAATTGAGAAAACTTCGCGTAACTTAAAGATTAATTTTATGACCAGGTTTATCTTTACAACAATATTACTACTCGAAATACAAGCGAGATATTCAACGAATGGCCCAAGCGCGACGACGCAGTTTTGAACGAAAACAACCGAGAGCATAAATATCATTGGCAAGGGTGATTACTATCGAGCAACTTTCAGCATTTTAGATCGCTGACGGTAATTCGTGAACGGCTCGTGCGACGGCGAGGAACAATCGAAACGATGACGGTGGAGGATGTTAAACGATTTCTCGTGTTTATCCGCGTCTTCTCTCATCCAATTTCGGATATCGTGTTCGGCGTCTCGGTAGACGCGCGTGGTAATAAGCTCGAGAATATCAGGAACCGGGCGCAGCAATATTTCTCATCCCGGTAGAAGGAGATCGCGCGTCGGAAATATACCAACTTTCTTCGCGCGAGGCTGTCGTCTCCCCGGGGACTTCTCTCTCGCGATGGTAACTTGTTTATTTCTGTATTCGTATTCGTTAAAAAAAAACGGGGCATAATATCGCGTCCGTTCGCACTCGCGAGGTCCGTATTTCACGCGCGCAAGAATGTTTTATATGTATAGAATAATGGAACACGCCCCACACACGCGGTGGGATATTAAAGGCACTTGTTACGCTGGCTTATCGGAAACTTCTCCGGGAGAACTACGCTTCTCTTTTGCGCCCCGTGGCTGCAGAAAAAAAAATACGATCGCGATGAAAGTTCGTATAATTACGTAGTAAATAAAACGAAACGTATATTACACCGGTAGCAACAAGTTGAAGAAAAGTGTGCCCCTACCCTTTCTCCCCCTCCCCCTTCCCCTCCTTCCCGTAAGTGACTTCATTAAATTCCTGTTTAAATATTCGAGAGAACCAGGCACGTTGATTACGTCATTCCATATAATATTGCCAGCTTGAGGCGCTGTATTTTCTACCACTCTCTGCTATCACGGAAGAGGCTTCTCGAACGCCTTGACTCACCCTCGGGTGTTTTCGATCAAAGCTTCGCTCTCTCGACGACAATGGAACGGATATTCACTGTGCGAAAGTGCAAAGAGAGTCCGCGCGCGCTATATTGCGGATCGCCCTGGGCGTGACTTTGAGAAACCCCCGTCGATTTGATCGAACGACGTATTCGGATGTTCACACAGCGAGACGTCTCTTTCTCTCTCTCTCTCTCTCTCTCTCTCTGTCGTGTAATAAGGCGAGATTATTGACGAGTGCGACCTTTTCGAGGCTGCACGCGTAACGCGGGTCCGAATTAATAGGAACGCTGTTACTGCGACACACGTATTTGACCGTCCATCTGTACATTTATTGATGATGCAGATTTAATTATACAGCACACTGACTGCCTCGACATGCTCCGTTACATGTGGGATAATGTCGAGCAGAATAAATTTGTATACTGCAGCAATTTCGATACTGTCTCGTTAATCCCAACGTATGCTCAATCCGCGACAATATTTCTCGGCTAATTTTCAGGTGCGCATTTAAAATCGTTCGCCAGGCGAGCGCGCGCGCACGAGGGAGAAAGACAGAGAGAGAGAGAGAGAGACGAATCCGCACGTGCGACGTCAAGAATTATTAAATTAAAGTCTCGGCACGGACGGCTGACGAAATTGTTTATGCGATCTCGAAAAAAAGAGAAAAGAAAAACGTATTTCGTTGATAGCAGCAGAGGGCTTGCTTCCGTCGCGCATCCGTCCTGCGGATGGCCAGGGGGGAGGAAGGCGTTCTTCGTGTCTGAGATATTCAGTGAATGTATCGATTCCCGACTAGGTATTCGCAATGGGGTCTTAAGGAATTTAATAATCCGACATCGGCAACTTTCTAGGGTGCCCTTCTTTGCGGGCACCGGCTGCGTCGTAGTATTCCGATTATCGATCGGTAAATAATTCAATCGGACGTGAGTAATTGCTTCCTAGACCCCTCCACCCCTTCTCGCGTCAGGCGTTCCTCGCTATCATCGCGTTACGCAAATAATTCGCCACGTCCAGCAGAAAAATGATCCCCTAATGATCGATTTACCTCTCGCCGGGGTTCTTTTTTCTTGTACCTTTTTATAGAATATTTCTCAAAATAGCGCAAATAAGTGACGTTGAGAAAGTTAAATGGAAATCACCTCGGAAAACTCGTGCCTTGGATACGTAAATAAGGAATGCTGTTGTAAGTAATTGTCTCGCTTGACCGAAGGAAACAGGAAGGAAGTGGGTCAAGTTCGTGTTGGAAACACTTTATCTTGATACTTGAAATTAAACGAGTCATTTATCGTTTTCGACTGCGTCTCTCATTGATTTTCCCGCGTCGCGATTCAATTCAGAAATCAGATTGGAAATCGCCGCTTGTCGCTATACGACGAGATATCGAAACCCGCATTTTTCCATTTGTCAGGCGGGACGTACGATTTGTCGTCGACCGTTGTCCAGGGTAAAATTCCCATTGCTGTTTCGTTGTAGCGCCAACTGGGAGAACAGTGAGAAAGTTCGCCGCGTTTCACGGGAAAAGTATATCAGGTACGTTTCGCGACAGCAGTTACAAAATTCCGTCTTCTCCTCCGGCGAAATATGTGCAATACTCTCCGGTAAAAATGTCCTCGCGCGCGCTGCCAAGTTTTATTATTTTAGCAAACGGTGGCGGGAAAAAATTTTTGATGAAATCCCGCGGCGACGTAATGTCACTGTTGAAAGAATAGAAATACAGGGCGTAATACTTGCGGCCGTAATACCGCAGGATACGGATATTCGTGCGATTAGGGATTTTGCAGTTGTTATTAAATTCATCATTATCGCGTTTCTTTTCCCCGTTTAATTTCACGTCGTCGTAAATTATCGAGAGTGAGCTCAGTCGCGGAAACATCGCGTCTCGGGATAATGTAAACGCGGCGCGCAGCAGCCGAGGCGAAAAGGCGTAGGCGTGCCCGCGACTGGAGCGGAAGTAAGTAAGTGGTAAAGACAGAGCTACGATGCCGCCGCCGCTGTTTACATCGCTGTCGCTTAATCCGTTTGTTAAATAAAGATTCCTGCAGAGAAACGTGATAAGGAAACTTGTTTACCGGGAGAGGAGGTCCTCGTGCGCGCGAAACGTTTTCCTCACCGCGCCTTGCAATTTCCGCGTGTGCGCGCGGGCAACCACGCGCGATATAATTATGTTCCGCTATCACAGACCTCGTATATCTATCCATGATATATATATATATATATATATATATACATACACGCACGCGTCTTTATCTAGCGTATGGTACATTGTTGCGCGGCTTATTATTCTCATATTTCGTGAGTAGCGAAAATCATTATACGTCCTCGTAAAAGGAATAAAAGGAGTCTCTTGCTTGTTATAACTCTGCGTCATGCGCGTTCGAATACATGATAAATGCCGCGTAGGCTACAAGAGAAACGTATTTACGACCTCTACCGGGCCGGGGGAGGCGCAACTGAAGGGCATTATTAAAATACATTGTACTGCGGAACCGAGATCCGTGCAGGCCCGCGGAGGGGGAAGCAGCCCGTAGGTAGGGTCCGTAGGACACTGATACACCATTTGGGAATACTCCGGGGAATACTAATGGCAGATCGTGGATGTTTAGTGCGTTCTTACAGCCGGTGCATTATTGATGTGGTCCTGAGTCGGCCCGAGAGGGCCGAGCGGCGAAGGGCCACCGAGCGGCGATGGCGAAACGCTGGCTGTAGACCGCGGGTGGCCCTTTCGAGAATCCGCATCATTTATGTATGTGTGGAGGAAGCCTTTTCGAGGATAAGAGGCATGGAACTCGTGGTGCCTTCACCTATCTGCGATATACGGCCGGAGTTATCTTCATTCGCAACTCCACGCAGAAGATACGAGAGAGAATTATTGCTGTACGCGTTCTTGTTGCTTCAATTATTCGCTTTTGTTCCGTGAATGCATATATATTCATACGTTTATTTGGAACCGAAATTGCATCTACGTTTGCTTATCGGTATACATTTTATGTATTCCAACATTGTGTTTCTTTCTTCTCCCGTTATTCGACAACGATTCGGGACGATCTCTGAAAGATTCTTCGAACGTCGATAGGTCTCATTTTTCAAGTAGGCTACATCTCGTGCCAGGTTCCCTTTCTCGTTCGACCGAATATAAATTGGCCGAGCCACCGTATGGATAACGACGTGCGGCCTCACGCCGCAGCGGCGCGGCGCACGGTGGCCGCAGAATTCGACAAGACCGGCCTTGGACCGTAGCCAAGGCCGTGCGCTTATCCTCTCGGATTTTCTCTCTATTTGAGAACAAACGGAACGAAACGATGCAAGTGGTGTCGCTGGTACGACACGCCGGTGCAACCACCAGTTGCTACCGTGCTATCAGAGCGAGGTCGAGCAGCATAGAGCCAGAGGAAGAAAGGGGCAGGAGGGGAGAGAGCGCGAAAGAGAGCCTTGAAATCTGTAACGTCTACACGCGGCGGCGGCAGCGGCACAGGCTTACATTTTACATGTTGTAGGCCTACGTAAATATAATACACAGTTTCATATCGCCTGTTGCATTCCGTAGAGTATTTCTTTGGAAGGACCCGCCCGGTTCTCCTTCTCGCGGGGCGACGCCAGCCGGAAGCCTTGACAAATTGCTTCCGTGCGACAGAATGAGTCATCGTTTCCAGTTGCAGCATTGTCGTCCTCTCGCACGTTATAACGTGCGCTTATATGCTTCTAGCGTCAGAGCGTCGGGGCGGCTGCCAGAGGGGTTTCCCTGGCTCAGGTGCTCGCCGCGGGGATCATTCGCTAACGTTTCATGATTTATTGTTACTTAGAATTTCGATATATATATATATATATATATATATATATATATATATATACGCGAAATGAACTTTCGGAGAAAATTAGATGCGCACTCATTCTGTGTGACAGTCGAGAAAGATATTTATTTTTTTTGCGTATATTAAATATGTAGCGAGAAATGATTAATTACAGAAAAACAGCGAGGAGAAAAAAGACACATGATTTGTTTATCCCAAAAAAAATATTCTATCTTTTAGCGGTACCCTCTTGATGCTAAAAGATTTTTCTCTTATATACGTCTCAAGAAGATACACTAAAATGTAGAGGAATATCGAATTACT
This sequence comes from Wasmannia auropunctata, assembly GCF_000956235.1. Classification (NCBI taxonomy): domain Eukaryota; kingdom Metazoa; phylum Arthropoda; class Insecta; order Hymenoptera; family Formicidae; genus Wasmannia; species Wasmannia auropunctata. The sequence continues at coordinate 486,824 of NW_012027256.1, forward strand.
TATGAGAATTTATTTTTGATTATAGCGCATGGTCCATTTCTTTATAGATAAATACGCGTTATAACTGACCATGAGGAATATGCTTTATGTAAATTTTTTTTACTTGGAAAAAATGCTTAAAGGAATTTTCCGCTTATAAATAGAACTTTTTTTTGGGCTGTTAGTTGACGCATACGAAAGAAATATACAAAGGCAATACGGTCGTATTGTGAGAGCTTCGTTAAAATAGAGTTTTTCAGTGCAGAAGTCTTAACGATTTCTTGGTAAATACGATATCTCGCTGTACTCACGCTTGGTAAACGCTTCTATTTAATTGAGATCTCGAGATCGCAGCTTTTTTTACGGTCAGCGCACTCGAAAATCCCGACAACTACTTGGCCGAGGGCGAGCTCGCGCGCAAGTTGCTCTCCCCGGTGGTGTTACCTGGTCTTGAATTCGAAGCACGGTGGCGCGGCGCCAACAAGTGGTCCATATACCAACCGGCAATCCGCGCCTATCCAAGCTACGCCCTGATTCTACGTGCTGTAATTACTAATCAATATTATACCGCTCTCATGCGTCGTATTACGCGGAACGTCGGCGAACGTGTCCTGTAATTTGAACGGCGCTCTCTCGTCAGCGCTGCAGCGTTCGCGTAGCACTTCGGCTCTCAAATCTCTCGAAAAGCTGCAAATTCCAAATTATCGGATGTAATCGCTGTAATAATCGCTATAAACCGTTTATTGCTTGAAAAACCTTCATTTGCGATAACAATGCATATTCCGATATTGCATCGGTTTACGCGATAAACACCAATAAGTTTTAATGCGAAGTCATTAACATAGGATTTAATTATGGAAAATTTAATCCCGAATTAAACGTATTCGTGCGCGAATGTTTAAAATATTTAAAATATGAGTTTTATCATTTCGCGACGTTGCGAAACTGATTTTATCTCGCATTTAATTTCCGCGAACCAAATTCAATATGCAGCGTACAATTTGCATGTGGAAAATAACATCGCTCGCATATATCTTAGTTACTTCGGGCCGAAGTAGCGTCGAATACTGACGGTCGGGGTCGTTTCCAAGTGGCTTGAGGTTTAGATGGAGAGTGTGCGGGTTCGGTCTCTCTTCTCATTAAGTTGAGTGTTGCGTGTTGCGAGGAGGCTCGAGGGGCACTCACTATCTCGAAGTGCAGTAGACACGCCAGCCTGCGGAGCTGGGCTCGCCCCCTTCGAGCTACAGGTTGCTACGGAAGATTGGCGACTTAAAAAGCGCTTTACCGGGAATAACGAGACGAGTTCTTCGATTAAAGCTCCGGGCAGAGAGCCTGCGGATCGAGAGCGGCCGATCGCGAACACGAAGACGACGCGCTCGGGGACATCTGCAAGGCGACACGCTACGAATTCGCTACTCCATCCAAGGGAGTGTCCGATCGAACAATTTTAGAAGTTGCCGTCGTTGCGCGCGGGCTTTTGTGCTTGCAGACTTTGTTGAGTGCTTTCGCGACGGAGCGGCTCGCAGTCGTTATATCACAGTGTCCTTTCCGTCCTCCGTGCAAAAGGGACGGCAACAAAATTGCAAAATGTCGGCGTTGTAAGAGAAGACGACGATGGCGGGGGTACCGACGAGACGGATTGCTAAATCGAATTTCTTCCGAGGGACGGGAGAGCCTCGGGCGACCTCTCAAGTCCCCCCCCCTCCCCCGTCTTCCGTCGAAAGGGAACGGAAGGCTTTAGCAGGCACATGGGTATTAAGCGTAGTCGGTGAACACCTTCTAAGTGCTCGTAAGTAGGAGCTCGAGAGAAAGGCATATGAGATAAAAGAGCTTGGGGTATGCGAACGTTTGCGCAAGTGTGCGCGCAAGGACACTCTCGGAGGGTGAGTCTGCGAGGGAAAAAGGGGGAGAAGGATGATGGCCTTATTTCATAACGACTTGCTCTCGCTCAAAGGAGCAGGTAGGAGGTGCCACAAACAGTCAGGTGCACACACGCCTTTCCCCCTGCGCAGACCAGTATATGTTTATGACGTGCATCCCCGGTGCATGCACGCGCGCACGCCATGCCGGTTTCCGCGTCGCAAAGACCAAGGAAAAGGTCGCGCTTCGCAAATGTCTCCGTGGTGGCAGGCGAGGAAATGCAAGGTAGACTCTCTTTACGAAATAAACTCCGCTTCGTAGACGTCACTACGTCCACCTCCGTCCGCTCGCAGAAAATGTATTTTTCTCTCCGCGCGTGAACAGCGTGTTCCTCAGATACTCCGCGCGCGCGCGTCGGGAAAATTATTAAAAACTCTTCTTGACGAACACGATCATTGACGTTGACTCGGTGCCCGGAGAGCACATCGCGCGTGCGTTTTATTCCCACGTAATTTTGCGAAGGAGCACGGGAGGGGGAGCGGGGGAAGGGGTGGGAGATATGAAAGCTGCCTTCTTTCCTTTCCTTTGGTGGCGTTTACCCTTTTGTTATTTTTCCTTGCAATTTTATTTCGCGAGGCTACGCGTTCTCTCTTTCCTCCTCTTTTCACCCTGCCGCGCGCACCGCGAAAGTACCGTCATTACAGTTCAATCATGCTACTTTTCTTTTATACGGCGCGCGCTATTCGGAAAGCTCGCCTCGGCTCGCTTCACCCGCCGCCGTCTCGCGCTTCACCCGTCTCGCTTTTATACATCCGCAGGTGGGTATATGAATTCTACTACGTGCTAAAATTGCTTCTGTGTCTCTGGCACGTTCTCTTTACGGGACGCTAACCTGTTTCATATCGCAGTTCATCCTCGAGGGTAATAAGACATCCCCACCAACGTTGACCTCTCTCTATCGCGGCGCTAACTTTTTTAACTCAAAATTTTGAATTTCGCGATTATCGCTAACAATTTCAAAAATGACACGAAACGAGAGATTACGACGTGTGTGAAATTTCATAGCGGAAACTTCGCACCCCGCGGGAATTTCGCGAAATTTCAGAGCGTGACTGTTCCTAAAATTGTGCCGCGGAATTAGTGTCGAGGCACATTGCGTGCTTGCATTTTATGAAAGACAACCGCAATATGTGCAATCCATATTGAATGTGAACTAACACGGCTGCGGTTTCAGGCAACGTCACGCGTAGCGAAGGCCTCGGCACTTCGGCTTGACGTCATGTAATAGGTCGAAATAATTGAAGACAGCAATTATTCGTACACACGGCTCCACTACTACTATTAACTCGTTAATAACATCGCGTCAAATTGATCGATACAAAGAAGCCTGTAACTATTTCGAATTACGAAACACGGTGTTACGTAACTCGAAATAGCTGGAACGGCGCGGCCTTTCGATTTGCAAGTCAGGGAAGAATTTAGATCAAAATCAATATTTTCTCTCCAGCGGATTTCGAAAGCGTAAACGCCTCTTTTTTTTGCGTGATCCGCCATCACGGTATATCGCACAACTCCTTCGGACAGCGTCGCAGAGACGGGGTTTCGGATGGACGTTGATAGCTGGCTCTAGTTAAACTTCCTAAACCGTCGTCGATTGAGTTAGAGTTTACTTCCCTGCCAAGCCTGCCGGTGAAACCTGCGTCATGTCCGCCTTGCTTGCACCGAGTTCGGGGCTCAATTTGGAAATTGCGTCCGATGCGCCCGCTGCTCGGAGCGGTACCACCCCTCTGCTTCTCCCTTCCCTCCACGCCCCACGAAAATACGAGAGCGAGGTTTTTGTCTAACATCTCGGTTGGAGTTTTATACGCCGCGGAGATAGAATATGCGCGCGATATCTGGTGCTGTATATAAGCACCGCGGCCGCTGTTTTGCAAACCGAGAGCAAATCGAGACTCTCTTTCGAGCAGCCGAGTAAACATTTATGCGAACAGAAGGGTTACGCGAACGTTGCATCGCGCGGCGTGGCTTTTCCGCGGTTCACCACGCGCGTTGTTACGAGTCCGCGAATCGATACTCGGGCGATGAATAATAAGCGCCCCCAACACACTCTTGCATTATCGGACGAAAATGATAAATCGATGTGTACAGCGAGATTTGAAAATTTGCGGTGGAAGGGAACATGACGTACGCGCGTATAGCGCGCGTACTTGAGCGCGGAATGGATACGAGTACGATCGTTCATCGGTAACAATGAAGTCGCTTGCGCGAGAGGAAAGAGATCGGCTGTCTCGTTGTTGAAAGAGGGAAAAAAAAATCAGTTTGATTGTGACGTCCCGCGCACGGGATATAGAGTTGGACACGTTGAAAACGCCCTCCAATTTATTATGAACCAATGAGAGCCGCTCTTCTCTGATCGGTTTTGTCGAGAGAATTTCGTTTAGTTAATCGGTCGACGTGGTTCGATGTCACGTCCCAATTTGGCCAAGTCTGGTCTGAAAAGCCAAATCTGACGCGGCCTGGATAATTGGGAAAGGATATTTCTGAATATCCCGTCCCTGGAGTGATACCTCCTGTGCAGTTAAAATCCTTTTCAACGTTACGCGCATTACGTAAGCCCCTTTGTTTTAATCGAGCGTTTCAATTGTCGGCATCTTCCGTGCTAATCAATAAAGTGAAACCTTTTTTATTAACGTCGCTATTATTGTCTTTATTAATTTCATGAATTACAAACTGCACGAGAATGATCAATCACAGTCTGCAACATTTTTCATATTGTTTCTGCCTTTTTTTTTGTAATCAATATGCACCTGTTAAAGATTCTAAATATTTGATGTGAATCTTAAATATATCAGAAAAATTACTTCAAATTACAGCGATATGTCGTACCATCAGTGAGAATTTAAATCATTTACAAATAAGCCATCAATTTTGTATCTCTCTGTTAAATCTCATTCAATCGTGAACGAACTGAAAAGTGAATTTGAGATGTAAATGTTAAATAACAATATTCTGACAAAGTGTCATTAAAATACCGCTCAACAGGTGCACCATATGTAAGATCTACACGTATAGCAACGATAACTCGGGACAGGTTGTTCTTTTAGTAGCTAAACGTGGCAGCGACGGCGGCGGTGGCGGCTGCTGTTGCTGCTGCTGCTGCTGCTGCAAATCTCAGGGGATCGCTTTGTAAGTCGGAGGCCGCGCGATACATAAGTGATGCGCCGTTAAAGCGGCCTCCATGGAGTGGAGTTAGTTCTGTATGCAATTGCTCCGTTCCTGCCTATTCTCCAGCGTTTCGATCCTATGCCGGTTATATATCGTCGCCATTAGCCACTTCGGACTAAAACGCTCATCTGCGGGTAATATACTGTTTCTCATCGCCTTTTCGAGTGACGTGTAGAGTTAAATGCTATTTCATTAACACATTTTGCTAACAGCTTTATTATTGTATTCTTCATCATCTATCGTTTATTTTTAAAAACTTATTTTATGCAAGATGATCAGTATCGGTATTTGCATACCTGACTAAAGATGCATTTTTTCTTAGGCTCAAAGAATTTTTGATATTGCGTAGCGTAAGTAATATTTATCATGTGTATACTGTACTCACTTAATATTAAATGTAGCCGTTTGAACCTGTATGTAATTTTTCATGATATTGCTCTGAATCGAAATCCGATATCTTCACTGAATATTTACTCGCGGGAGTAACGTCGTCCGAAAATTTTTGACCTTTATCGATTCTCGCACTACTGGCCGTATCATGCCGCGCGTATCCCTTTCTATTAAACCGAACATTGTGCACGGCACCGTCATATTGTCATCTATACCCTGAAAAGGTTGGCTGCTCGTTCGCGCTGACGCGGTAATCTCGTTACCGTCGAAGCCTGCAGCTGGTGCGAGAGCTACCTGCCTGCACAGCCCAGGGAAAGGGTCGGGCCATTTAAACATTCATAGAAGCTACGTCGTCGTCGTTGTCGACGTCGTCTTCGTCGTCGTCGTCGTCGTCGTTGTCGTCGTCGGCTGTGAGAGACCTAGCTGGCTGGCGGCGTGAAAGTTCTCGTGTGCGTGTGTACATATGTAAAGGCTTTTACATAGGGCATGCGTGAGCGTCACGCGTGTGAGTGTAACCCGCGGTAAGACACAGGCCGTCCTGAAGTCTTAATGAAGCCCATTCAAGCGGCTATTATCGTGGAGACCGCGTAATCGTCTCCCCGCGCGCGCGCGAGAGAGAGAGAGAGAGAAAGAGACGGTTCTCACTTAATAATCATACCCCATATTCCGAATCCCGCAATAATGGCTTCCCGGCGCGCTACTTCACCTCTTCGGCGTAAGCTGTTTTCCGCTGTTCAATCTCACGACGCCTTTCTCAAAGCGAGGAGTTTCTGCATACGGCTGTTATAACGCCGTATTGCGATTTTGCGCGCGATGGTTACGGTAAGTCGCTCGTGATTTTCCGCGGAAGTTTCGGCGGATGTGGTCTTGCCTCCCTTGCGTGAGGAGTGCAAGATGTATTTAATCTTTCGTGCTCCGTGCGGAGAGCGTCTTGGAAAACAGATCTGTATAATGCATGAAGGTAGGAAGGAGGAAAGTGCTCGTAGTTGTGACGCTGATATTTAATATATTAATTAGTTTGTATTTTTGTGTCGGGCTACAACAACACGAGGAATAATTGTCAGCGTGATTATCTTGAGATTTTTAACGAACCGTTCATTAATCAGTAAGTCATCCCGAACGCGCTTTGTCGCGGCGGCGGCGGCTTTGATCCGTCCGCATACCTTTATTCCCTCGCGCCGGCAGTATCTGTATTTGTATCGGAAAACAAATTTGTCCTTAGGATAATGGATGAAGCGGTCGCCGAGTCACGGAACGTATTCCGGAAATGTGCGCGAAATTCCTGCACGGCTTTGTAATTAATGAACTTGAGCTAAATGCAGTGTCTCCGATTACTAACTCAGACCTATGGAAGGGGAATGTTGTAATTGGAGATTGCTGCGCGAAAAGAAATGGCAAATATTGAGTAAAAATAAAATGAGAATATTTTAACTCAAAATCATATCTTAAATATATTTCATTCATAATTATTTATAATCGTGTTAAAGTACCGATGAACTAATATATCAATTTTTACTCTACAATTAACGCGTTAATATTTAGATCCGAAAGAACATTACCTATTAAAGTAGAAGCGATTCGACAAATTTGGTTGTTTTAGAACATATAATTATATAAAAAAAATTGGCTTCAAACCTTGACAGGATCAATTCCTATCACATGGCATCCTACTTTGGTTCCTCCTGACATGATTGTTAGTTATCTCTTGCCAACTTACCTGAAACAAACAAAGAAGAAACATTTTTTACACATCTCCGTAAAATTACTATATATATATATATATATATATATATATATATATGTAAAATAATTTCTATATTTAATTTTCCGTTTTTCTCCGTCAACGCTGATTATACTGTTGTTCTTATAAAGAACTGAAAGTCGTAAACTTCAATGCCGAAGCGAGCGGCAGAGAAGAACAATTCGTGTGCGCGCCAACTTTCGCCATTAGAATACAGCTTTCGAAACGTTTTGTCTACGTCGATCCTAACACAGTCGCGAAGAGGACAATGTTGTACGTCTTCCGATCCCCTTCGAAACATTCGGAACTTCGACGCGAGCTAGCGTCGGTGGATAATGAAGAGACTGCACGTCCCAGATAAACACTGGCTGTAGCCAGTTGAGAGTACACGAGGGAAATAGTTTATTGTTTAGTGCCGTGCGGTCGGATGTTTGTGCCATGGGGGCTGCAGCTGATGGCGGGACCGGTCGGTGTATTATAGGGTGTAGCGCGCGCGTTTCGAGATGGAGAGTCGGCGAGATGGAGTTCCGCGTATACTGCGAGCCACTCGAGAACGAGTGCTAAGCACACGGTGAGTACGCCTCCCCCCACTCCCCCTCCGGCTTCCATTCAAACCCACCCCTGCCTGGGCTCTCTCCTCGCTAACGTGGCTGTGTGTTGCTACGTCCGCGGTAAATGCAATCGCGCGCAAAACATCCCCCGTCGCTCTTCTCGATTCGTTCTTACCCTTACCCGCGCTTCGTGCACTTGCTGCGCCGCAGTGGACTCTAAAAATTAATGAATCCACGAGCTCGTCCCGCGCCGGGAGTTCGTGCGCTTAAATAATTCAATCGCGTAAAAGGCGTATAATCTTACGAGCACAATCTATAAGGCTCGTTAACTCTACATAAAGAGAAGAAGGATGTTAATGCGACTATATAATTCCCCGTATTCATATATTATTCTAAATCTCGAGCTGTCACACATCGATACCATCTTATAACGTGAAAATCGTGAAAAAGAATTTTGTATGCAGAGTTTGTAGTTGGGAGACTAATGAATTATAGAACCAGAATTATAGATCTATTATAGAACCAGAATCTTTGAAGTCTAAAGTATTAAAGCGTGAACGTTATACATAAATCATGAAAATATATATCGTATTACGTTGCATTTTATTTATTTTTTTTTTTCCAAAATACGAATCTCGAATCTATTCCATGTTACGAAAGGAGGATGTAATTGTGAATCTAGTCGGAGACGTTGCTTGAACGGATGAGTGAAGATATAATAACTCAGTCGCGGATTCTCCCCGTAAGGGTCGACCTCTCTTCGTGGCTCGTCGATCCGAATTTCTAAGCGAGACTTACAGCGCGCGCGTGGCGAAGGGAGCTCCACCCCGGTGATTTCGGTGCTCGAGGAATCAGTGCGCGGCACCACTCTCGTAATATCGGAGCCCCATTAGAAGCGACTGGGTTCCTGAATTGGGTTTCGAAAGACGTCACTTTACGGTGGAAGCGCGACGCTATTACAGGCACTGCTAGTTACTGCGATAGTTCGAGAGGGTACACCGGAGTAGGCAGGGAATGGGGTAAGGTGAAGCGCGTAGTTTCGAGGCATCTTGGTACTCCCTGTCGCCTTGCGGAGAGAACCAACGGCGAAAGTACGGCCGCAGTAAGGGAAAGATGACAGAGGGTGCGCGGTCCGCCCTCTCCTCACACTCTCTCACCCATGCCCACCGCCCTCTCACCAAACTCTCCTTCACCACCCGCTCCCTTTCTCCTCTCAATTTCTCTCGCTTTCTCTCTCTCTCTCTTATGAGCGCGGTAACATCTCGATGGTACAACTTCTCCCAACGACGGAGTATCTCTACTAGCACCGTGCACGGAGCAAGTTTCGTGGCGAGAGTGCACACTCCACGTAAATTAACTCGCTTACTTTGGGCTTGATTGCATATCCTTATGGCTCAGCACCCACCCGTCGCCCCTCGCCTCCGACCGTTGATCGGTTTCCGCCGGCGCGCGCTGGTTCACGCTCGGCGAGCGCCCGCGAGGGCATAATTATTGGCGAAGAATGAATTTTCATTAATTCAACAATGCATCGTTATACGGAGGGAAATGCGTTCCCCGATCGGCTTAGACTGAATTTCTTGAGAGGTGAAATTAACGAACCGCGGTTTTCACCTTCGTTCTCGACACTTCGTCGAGTTTCAAGAATGTAATTTTAAAAGAAATTACCTCGACGTACAACGAAACTTGCCTTCTACTATAAATGACGAGATAATTTGTTACAAAAATGATTACGTCAAAAAATCTTTTTTCGCAAAGATTGCATTATTGAGATGTATCACAATTATAAGTACAATAGATAAATAGAAAGATCGTCATTAAGAATAATCGAGAAAAGATCAACACTACGTGAGTCGATATTACATTGTGATTACACTCGGTGCATTCCTTCAGGCAGGTAGTTGGTAGCGGATTCTAATCTTGGATTACAGTTCTCGGTTGGTGCAATCCTCGCGTTCCTCGCCATCTCTCAGCCATCTAGCTGGCTCGTACAATATGTCGTCGTCGTCGCCGCCATCGTCGCTGTCGTCGTCGTCGTCGTCGTCGTCTGCCAGTGTCGAGTGTCGGCATTCGACTGTCGGCAGCTAGGCGCGCTCGACAATGGTCCGCAGACGTTACCAGTTTGACTCTCACCGACACCGACGGCTCTTGTCGCCGCCACCGTGAATTTCCTATAACTTTCCATTGAAATCTCCTCCGGATAGGAATAAGGGTTGGTTGGCTCGAGCGGCTGCTGGGGAGAGACGGTGGAAAGGCGGGGAGAAAACGGTGGATTGAAATCAACTGCGGCAACCTCGCGACTAGGTCGGCACGCTGGTCGAGACGCCGACGTCGAACTTATGTGCGAGACGCGACGACTATGCCACGCCGGCAAAGAAAGAAATACACGGAAGACCTTTGTGTACGTGCAATGTGTTCAATAATCTCGAGAGAGAGAGAGAGAGAAAGAGAGAGACGACAAAGTCGAAGGGAAGGTGTTCGCGATCGCGAAAGCAGGGAAAAGGAGCGCACTAGACGTTACACTTCGTATTTTGAGGGTGCGAATAAGTGGTTTGGCGGTAGTGTTGTTTTCGTTGTGGAGCTGTACACGATGAAGACAGAAAAAATTTCGGCCGCGGTGGGTTCGAATCTAGGTCCTCCGGAGCGTGAAGCGTGCGCTTATCCACTGCGCTAGCAGGCCGGTGTGGTGGTTAATGTTCTTGTTTTTGTGTTTGTGTGAGCGGGAACGACCGCCACAAAGAGTTTAACTTTCGATGTAAAAAATATGCTTCGCCTCGAGACTCATCAGATTTTCATTGTCCAGAATAGAGATTGTTTTCTCCTTTTACATACCGACATTTAAATCCGATATTATATCGATTTTAATCATCGGTGATTTCACTCATCGGTGACCTGAATACTGTAATGACCTCGTAATGCTAATAAAGTTCAGGAAGTTTATGAACTTCCAGAACCGGTCTGTGTCGCCGTTCCGTTTTCCCAACGGAAGAGTGCTACACTCAATTAAACTTGCTCGAAATCAAGGCTGGGACCAGCCGGCCGCACCGGCATCAGTGCGATGGCACATCTCATTCGTAAATTCGCTTTTTGCGCGCAGCGTGACGCGAATAATTTTCCGGCGACCCTTTGCGCCGTCGGTCTCTTCCTCCCTCGTAGCACACCCTCCGTGCTCTCCGGATCGATATTTGTAATTTATCATTTGTATGCAGCGCGATAGAGAGCAGCCGACGTGGAGACCGCCACCGATGCGTCCGTTTCAAGGAGAAATGATCCGCCGATGTCCTTCGAGTACTCCGCAGGGAACGAGGCGTGAAATGCATAGGATGAGACGGGGGAGAGAGAGAGAGAGAGAGAGATGAAAAAAGAGACGGAGAGAGAGAGACGAGAACGTGGAGAAAGGCAGAAATTTCTGTTTCACGTATCTGTGGAAATCGCAAGGGATGCGCCACGGTTTTTCTAGCTGACTTTGCCCGGCAAAAAAAAAGGAGCTTAACTTCATTAGCCATTCGCATCGAGACAATGCGACGTATTCGGGGAACATCTACGCGGTACCCGGGAGGGCGAATTAAATAAACGCGCGTGGGAAAGGTATCTAGAGCAGCGGACGCGCTGTTCGAGGGAAATGCATCCACGCATCTCTGAATTCCCCGAATGTCGGTCGCCGGTACCTTTTCCACGTATTAGTCGACACACGTTTCTACGTATTTAGATGTTAATATTTTAATCGCCAAGTCTAAAAAAAAATTCTCGCAAATAAATTGGTACGGCATTTTTTTTAATTACGCGTTTTGAAATTAATGAGGCGCGCAATTCCGTGAATCCCACCGTTGTTAGTGCACACGATACGCAAACGCTAATCTCGAGAGCTATGTTTATTTTAATTCGCATTACGCTCGGCTACCACGCGACTAGCGAAATACGCTCTTGTCGCGATGCGAAGCGACGGCTTCGCGCTCAATGTGGCCCGACGAAGAAATTTCTCCGCGACGCGACGCGATGCGACGCGACGACTAAATCGAGACATCGTCGCGAACACACACGGACACACGTGTACCGTCCCCGTTTCTCCTTTCGGCGTCTCGAGAGCCGAACACTCTCGTCGCTCAATTTGTATGTTAATTCGCGAGTGTTTGTCGGGCAGCGGTCCGCTTAATAATGTCATGTTTATTCAGCGATGATATCGCTGTGGGCGCCGTGGCGCGCGTGAGACACACTCGCAATCGGGTGTCACCGGCTACCTTGCCGCGCCCTTCCCTTCGCCGTCCCGCGCGTCGCCCTGGATGCGGACGCACGGGGCGAAGAAAAAAAAGCCGGCCCATAATTATATCCCCTTTTTCACCCTCTCACGCAACATCGCCAGGCGGTTTTGTACAAAAATCGCCGCGGCGCCGCTAGTTCTCGTTTGCATAAATACGGCAGTGTCGCCCGTACATACGTAACGGGGTGAGGAGGGGAGGGAGGGAGGAAGAGAAGAGATAAAAAGTCACGCACGAGAAGTAAGAATAATAGCTGCCGTCGCCGCGGACCTAAAGCGAGCCGGCAATGTGACAAAACATGAGAATGATATTTATTTAATTGCCCGTACGTTACGCGCTCGTTAAGCGCATTAACGGGCGCGTAAGTCGCCCGTGCGGCCGACAACGGTGTGAATTCCTGCCGCGCACGCGGCGCGCAATCAGGGGATAGCTTCATTTCGCGACTTCATCAATTTTTATTAGGATCACGAACGGGCGCGCGTTCGTTTATATTCCCGCGTAGAAGCGAACGAACAAGCGCCTAAAATTCGATCAAATGGACATTCATATGAGAGTGGCGACTGTGCGGTGCAACGAGTGCATCTATATTTATTATACCGTCGCATGCGTGCGCCGCTCTGCGTCGGAGCGCGCGTTCGTATATTAATAAGCCGAGGCGAAAACGGCGCCTTACGAGACGCGGAATCGAACTCGATTCCGGCCTTTCGGTGCGCGTTCAACTCTTACCGTCCTCGGATCGATAGACGGACTGATGATCAGCGGAAAAATCGTAGCCGGAGGTTTCTCGGAGTATACAGGCGTACAAAGAGAGAGAGAGAGAAAGAGAGAGAGAGGAAAGCAGCGGATGGAGCGCGTCGTTTGCTCTCCCCGCAAACAATCCAGCGGGCGTTCGACCAATCCCACAGCATTCCGATCCCTTTTTTATGCTCGAGCGTAAACCCGCCTGATCTAGAGCGGAACCAATGAACTCTATCCGGCGCATCACTCCTACCAATCTACTTCCCCCGCAGCTATCAAAGCAGGATTCTCCTTTCCCTCGCAACCGTGTGCGCGCGAGCTCTGTCTGTCTGCTTGCCCTGCCTGCCTGCCTGCCTACCTACCTACCGGCAGCACCCTCTCTCGCGTTTACACACGAGAGAGGGTAGTAGGTACTCGAGCGAGTCGAATTACCCGACGGGCGCGTCGGGCTTCTGGTACCGCAGGCTTCAATCCATTCGTCGCTCCGTCCACCCATCTCGTCCTACCCTACGTCTCTCTCTCTCTCTCTCTCTCTCTCTCTCTCTCTCTCTCGTTCTCACTCTTTCACATCCCTGACGAGAGAAGCGGCAATGCACCGAATGCGAACCGCTGAATGTCCGCGGAACACTCTCTTGTGCGCGAGCGACCACCCGTGAAAATGCGAAAAACAAGACACCGGCCGTATATTGGATTCCGCAATTCCGCGACGCCCGTCGTCCCGCCGCCGTTCCGCCGCGCCGTCCGGTTTCCCGCGCAACAATTATCCGTACTCGCTCGTCCAATGGGACCAAAAGTTACTTCCGTCGCTTGAAATTCCGTGTTGTACGAACGGTAATTATGGCAATCCGCACACGCGAGGGACCGGCGCTGTAAATAATACATACACGGAGAGACATTTATTATGTAGAGACGTTGCCGAGTGTGCCGTATTGCTGACGACTTCCGTGCAAGAGTAATGAAAGAGAATTGAATCGATCGGCCGCTCAATAATGTAACATGTCCATGGTTGACGCTAACGAACAAAAATTTAGTTTCTCAAGGCGACGCGCCGTGACGATCATTGCTTAACGAGATTCTTCCTTTTTGATTCGCACGGAAAATGAATCAGCAATCTCTCGAAAAATACAGCGAGTCCTTGACATTTGTTGCCTCACGCGCTGCGTAAAAGGAATCGGCGATCATCCATTAGTATGAACATTAAAGAATTTCCCTGTCTCTCTCTCGACAGAGTTCATTAAAATTCGTTATTATATTTCGCTACGTTGGCTAATACATTCGCCTGACGCTGTTGGATCGAACGAAAATTCTCGGCGCCTTTAATTAGTACCGGCAATAAGTAATTTCACAACAGGGGCAGGGGAGGGGGGAAGGCACCCATATATAATAAGGCAACCATGTTACCGCGCGTCACAGGCTCTCCTCGTCGGCGGATATGTGTTGTCATAAAATACACGACGTTACTCGTCATTACAAGTTTGTAGAATGCGTCGAGTTAATTAGCGAGGACTTTGTTGCGCGCCCGCGCTGCCTCTTCTATGAATCTTCGGGCCCGACGTTATGGAAACATGAAAGGAGCGAGCGACGATAGAAGGATAGATGACGGGCTAAGGACACTTTGTCTCGAAGTTTCGTCGCCCATCCGGCAAATCGCCGGCTCCATTCGCCCATCTTCTCTCGCCCTCTCCCTCCGCCTCCCCCCGCCCATGCTCCCGCTTGCTTTCTCTCGTTATATAAGATCAAGCCGAAACGTTATATATTCATTAACCCTCCGCTAGTTTTATTTCTCGCGCCACAGGGACTTCTACCGTCGCGCAATCCATCCCTCTCTCTGTCCCCCCTCGGTCGGCAGCGGTTTATGTCGGTGGACCGTATTATAAAGCTCTTCATTACACTAACTCGAGCCGGATCTCCGTAAGGAGAGATAGGTACCCATTCGTCCCTTTTTATCCTCTTCTTTCATCCGCGCTCGTCGTCGTCGTCGTCGTCGTCGTCACCTAAAAGGAAACGAGCCCGGGCTCAGCGGCTCAAGGCGAGAAATCCTTGATTAGTTCGC